>NC_026005.2:61722937-62022937 GCF_000442705.2 Elaeis guineensis | reverse complement strand
AAATGGGAAGAACTAAGAAAAGTGATTTCTTAAGAGACTAAGTTATGTAGCTAAGCTTAGCCATCCTTTATATAATAAAAGATTACATTTAGACCTTGGCTTGGGCCTGAATTTCTAGTTGGGGTTGGGCTTGTAGTCGGGCTCAAGCCTGGGTTGGGCCAATGGTAGGCTCGAGCGTTATTGATAGATAGAAAGTTGATCGGTTAAAATCCATTATTGATAGATATTTACTCTTTATTCTCAAAATTGGCAAATAATTTTGGACAAATAGAAAATTATTTTGATGAAGCTGGTTCGGGTTTTAATACTTCAAATGAACAAAAATTTTTTGAAAAACATGCTTGTAAAACTTAAAACTAAAAAGCATGCCATTACCTATTTTAAATATAATAAGATTGGCTATAAATTAATTGATTGTAATATATTCAAATTTAAAATTATTAAGGTAAAATAAATTTGAATTCCAAAAGAAATCATTGATATTCCATAAAATTAAAAAAAATAGTATCTAAAAAGTGGATGCTTAATGATGTTCAAATCTTAAAATTTGTAAATAAAACCGCAAGCGCACGGTGTGCAGAGTAGCACGACCAGCGAGTACGGGTCGATCCCACAGAGACTTGGTTTTAAAAATGATTTTCAAATCTATGCTCAAGCGAGCTTTAACAAAAATCGAAAGTCGAAAGTTGTTTGCTAAAGATAATAAGACTAAGGATCTAGGGTTTTTGAATCCACTAGATCTAGATTAGAGAATTCTACCTAGAATTTTTCTTATTGATCCTAACGACTACTCCTCTTGTCTTTCCCAAGCATAAATTATGAAGGGACTAAGGCCCAACGATAACCCATCAAGATTCTTTACAGGGGAGTAGTAACTAGGATCCCTTAGGGTTTTCTCCTCCTATGCACTGAATCAAGCATGAACTATGAAGGGACTCTGACCCAACTGTAGTTCATCAAAAATTCTTGGCAAAAGAGGAAGAAAAAGAAACCCTAAGAAAAAGAAAGAATCCTATGTAAAATGCCTACTCATGATCTAGCTTCATCGCAAACCCTAGAAGGGATGCTTAGCTAGACATGATCTAAATCTACTTGCAAAATTTAAATATAGAAAAATAAACTACCCTAATTTCATAAATTAAACTATCCTAATTGCATAAATTTAAACTGCATAATTTAAACTAACCTAATTGCATAAAATTAAATTGCATAAATTAAACTATCCTAATTGCAAGAAAAATAAATTGCATAATGTAAAGAGATGAAATTGCATAAAAATAAGATTTTATATATAAAAAAAAATTATTACAAAAATCTCAAAGCTCGAGGCTTGAAAAGAGAGCTAAAAACCCCACTATCTAGGGTTACAAGCTTGATCGGAAGGAAGAATACATAAAATAAGGGCCTTTGGGGGCTTTTTATAGGCATTTGGGGGTTATAAGGTTTTCAAAACTTTCGATGTGGGACTAAGAGGTTTTAGAGAGTTGTTAGAGGGGTTTATGGTATGCCGATGGGTCCATGGTCCATGCGTCTGTTGCTGTGGACCAGGCGGCTAATCAGATCACCAAATCAGTTGATTTTTTGATCAATTTTGATCTGATTTGACTCGGGTTTGACCCAATTGAGTCTTCTTTCTTCATTCTTCAATTTCTGGGTCAATTTAACTCCGTTTTGCATAAAATTTGCACCGTCGGAATCCTCTTTCCTTGTTCTTTCTATTGATGATCTCTTCTTCTGCAAAATATAATAACAAGTATCAATTTCTTAATAAAGTTAGATAATTTAGATATTAATTGATACTTTTTATGTCAATTTGTGACATAAATCACACCCCCCAACTTAATCATTGCTAGTCCCTTAGCAATGTACCAAAATAAGATCATAATTCAAAAAGATCCTTCCTTTGCAAATTAATTTAAGATCGAAATTCAAGAAGTTTTCTAGTATTACTAAGTAATGAGCTTCGAATTAGAATCGGTAGTCGGTCTACTTAGAAGCTTTCTTAGAGTACACTTAAAGTTTTATAGCACTTGTGTAAGTGATAACTAACTTAGTATTTCAGTATTAACTTGTACAGGCCAATTGTATCATTTTTCATAACTTAGTTCGATTAATTTTCTATACACCCCAGATTAAATAAAGAACTAAGGTAGCTTTCACACTGTTTTTTTTTTTTTTTTTTTTTTTTTTTTTTGCTGAGCATCCTGGCCTTCCCACCACCGTTTGACGCGAATCTCAACACTTGACTTAGGTGAAGAGACCCGGTTACTAGGCTTAGGGCAATCCACATTTACTCTGTGTTTTGCATTTTATTTCAGGCAGGTAGCTCTTTCCTTAAATTCAAATTTCTTCAATTGGGGTGTAGAGAAAATTATCTAATTTAAATAATACTCAAATCCTTAATTGACCTTACAATTAATACCTACTTTACCTTGTTAGTGTGCATGTGCAATTGGAAGTGCTAATAGTCTTTAAATGACTTAAGCCACCAAGAGTCTAACCAGCTAATCTTCTCCGTGACTCACTACATTAGCAAATACTTTCTAACTTACTCTTATTTCTTTTATAGATTAATTTATTTCATATATATATATATATATATATATATATATATTTTACATAATATATTAAATGCAAGAAATAACTCATAGTGAAAGGAAAAGGAAATGATAACACCTGATTTTGTTCAAGCTCTCCCCCCAACTTGACCGACATTGTCCCCAATGGAGTTTATCTAATTTAATTGTCCTAAGCAAACTGAAAACAAAGAAAGCATTAGAAATTAAATAAGCTGGGTTGCCTCCCAGAAGCGCTAAGTTTTATGTCTTCAGCCAGACCAAACCTCGAAGCAACTTAATCAGAATAAGTTGGTTCATAAAGAACCATGGCATCTTCAATAGTCTTGACAGGTAATTCCAAGAATGGTTTTAATCGTTGACCATTAACTTTAAAGATAACACCATTACTTGGGTTTTCAATCTCAACAGCTCCGTGTGAAAAGACTTCCTTTACTAAAAATGGTTCTGTCCATCTAGACCTAAGCTTTCCTGGAAATAGATGTAATCTAGAGTTATATAAGAGTACCTTTTGTCCGATATTGAAAGTTTTTCTCATAATTGATTGATCATGAAATGCTTTGGTTCGTTCCTTGTATATCTTTGCATTTTCATAGGCTTCATTTCTAAGTTCTTCTAATTCATTCAACTGAAGCTTTCTATGGTTTCCAGCGTCGTTCAAATTTGTATTTAGTTGTTTGATGGCCCACATGGCTTTGTGTTCTATCTCAATAGGCAAGTGACATGGTTTACCAAACACAATCCTATAAGGAGACATTCCTAGATTGGTCTTGAAAGCGGTTCGGTATGCCCAAAGTGCATCAATTAATTTCAAAGACCAATCCTTTCTATTGGCACTAACAGTTTTTTTCAGAATTTGTTTGATTTGTCGGTTTGACACTTCAACTTGTCCACTAGTTTGAGGATGATATGGTGTGGTCAATTTGTGGGTGACATTATACTTTTTCATCAATGTTGCAAAAGGTCGGTTACAAAAATGGGTTCCTCGATCACTAATGATTGCCCTAGGAATACCGAAACGGGAGAGAATATTTTCTTTAAGAAACTTAATGACCATTTTGCTATCGGGTGTTCTACATGCAATTGCTTCTACCCACTTTGAAACATAATCAACTGCTACTAGAATATATTTATTTCCAAAGGAATTTGGAAATGGTCCCATGAAATCGATTCCCCAAACATCAAAAACTTCAACTACCAAGATTGGGTTGAGTGGCATCATGTGTCGCTTGGTGATTCGACCCATTTTCTGACATTGAGCACAACTTTTACAATATTCATGAGCATCCTTAAACAAATTGGGCCAATAAAAACCACATTGGAGAACCTTAGCAGCAGTTTTCTTAGACGCGAAGTGACCCCCACATGCTTGATCATGACAAAAAGATAAAATATTCATGACTTCGTTATCTGGGATACACCTTCTAATAATTTGATCAGGACATTGTTTAAAAAGATAAGGATCATCCCAAATGAAATACTTCACTTGGGCAAAGAATTTATATTTATCCTGCTTAGTCCAATGAGAAGGTATCTTACCTATGGCTAAATAATTTACAATATCAGCAAACCAAGGTTCAGTAGACACAGACATGAGTTGCTCATCTGGAAAAGATTCATTGATGGGTGGTTCACTAGATGGTGCGACTGAAATTCGGGACAAATGATCTGCTACAACGTTCTCAGTGCCTTTCTTGTCCCTAATTTCTAGGTCAAATTCTTGAAGGAGCAAAATCCATCTGATTAAACGTGCCTTGGCATCCTTCTTTGCTAGGAGATGTCTAATGGCTGAGTGATCGGTGTAAACAATGGTGTGGGTCCCAACCAAATAAGATCTAAATTTCTCTAAAGCAAAGACAACGGCAAGAAACTCCTTCTCAGTTGTGGTGTAGTTAAGCTGCGCATCATTTAAGGTTTTACTTGCATAATATATCACTCTAGGCAGCTTATTTATTCGTTGACCTAAGATTGCACCCACAACATGATCGGACGCATCACACATTAATTCAAATGGTTCAGACCAGACAGGAGGATGAATGATTGGAGCTGATACAAGTGTATTTTTTAGAAATTCAAAGGATTCCAAGCACTCATGAGTAAATTCAAATTTGGTATCCTTTGCCAAAAGATTAGTTAGTGGACGTGCTACTTTGCTAAAGTTGGCAATAAACCTTCTATAGAATCCAGCATGACCTAAAAATGAACGTATTTCTTTCACAGATTTAGGTGGTGGAAGACTTGCAATTAGATCTATTTTGGCCTTGTCCACTTCAATCCCCTTTTTAGAAATGACATGGCCAAGAACTATTCCCTGTTTGACCATAAACTGACATTTTTTCCAGTTGAGAACTAGGTGCTTCTCCTTACATCGTTCTAGAACTAATTGCAGGTGATTCAGACACTCGGAGAAGGTTAGACCAAAAACAGAAAAGTCATCCATAAAAATTTTTAGAAATCATTCTATCATATCTGAAAACATGCTGATCATGCATCTCTGAAAGGTTGCCGGTGCATTACATAGTCCAAAGGGCATTCGTCTATAGGCAAAAGTACCAAATGGACAGGTGAATGTAGTCTTTTCTTGATCTTCAGCGGCTATGGGGATCTGGTTGTAACCGGAGTATCCATCAAGAAAACAGTAAAACTCTTGTCCGGCTAGTCTTTCCAACATTTGATCAATAAATGGCAAAGGAAAGTGATCTTTCCTTGTCGCAGCATTCAACTTTCTATAGTCTATACAGACCCTCCATCCCGTTTGGGTCCTAGTTGGGATAAGTTTGTTTGCATCATTTTGGACCACTGTTACCCCAGATTTCTTGGGTACTATTTGAACTGGGCTTACCCAAGAGCTATCAGAAATAGGATAAATTATTCCACTATCTAGGAGTTTCAGAATCTCCTTTTTAACTACATCCTTCATAACTGGATTAAGCCTTCTTTGGGCTTCTCTTGTTGGTTTAGCCTCTTCCTCTAAGTATATTCTATGTTGAACTATAGAAGGGCTTATTCCTTTGATATCTGCTATGGTCCAACCTATTGCTTCCTGATTTGCTTTTAGAACTGACACTAACTCCTCCTCTTGCTTGGGATCTAGGTCTGATGCAATAATTACAGGCAAAGTTTCTTTGGGTCCTAGATATGCATACTTGAGATGTTCTGGGAGGGGTTTCAGTTCTAAAATGGGTGCTTCCTCTATCGATGGTTTAGGTGATGGTTTCACCATCTCAATGATTGGTTCAGTAGGAAGTGTCGATTCCTGATTAATCTGATTTTCTTTAAGTATTTCATTGACATCCTCAGACTCATGGATTAACCAGGGGTTAGACTCTAGGTCGACTTCATCATCACTAATGTCAATGGATTCATAAATACCATCTTGAACTACATTGACATCAGCATGAGAAGAGGATTCCTGTTCTAAGTTAAAAACATTAAGCTCAATGGTCATATTCCCAAAGGATAACTTCATTAGACCATTTCGACAATTGATTTCAGCATTGGCCGTAGCTAAGAATGGTCTTCCTAAAATGACAGGTATATGTCATTTAGGATTCGCAACTGGCTCAGTCTCTAAAACAATAAAATCTACAGGAAAAATGAAATTTTCAACCTTTATCAGAACATCCTCGACCATTCCCTTAGGGATCCTGAGAGATCTATCGGCTAACTGTAATGTGATCCCAGTAGGTTGAAGTTTTTCTAATCCTAGTTGTTCATACACCGAATATGGAAGGATATTCACACTAGCTCCTAGATCTAGCAAGGCCTTTTTTATATTGGTTTCTCCAATAACACAAGAAATTGTTGGAGCTCCAGGGTCCTTATATTTAATTGGCACATGGCTAGATAGGTATGAACTGACACTTGCAGCCAAAAATGCTTTCTTTGGTACATTAGTGGTCCTTTTCCTAGTGCAAAGATCTTTTAAAAATTTGGCATAAGTTGGAACCTGATGGATTATATCTAAAAGAGGAATATTAACTTGGACTTGTTTAAATACCTCTAAAATTTTGTCTAAATGTTCAGATTTATTAGATTTCAGTCTGTTTGGAAAAGGAGCTCTAGAACTTTTAAGTACTGGACTAGGTGAATTTTCAGTTTCTGGTGCTTGAGGTTGAAAGGTAGTAGTTTTAGAAGGTGACTCAGCAGATGAGTCATCTATATCATCAAGTGCAACTACCTTATTGTCTATTTGTTTTCCTGATCTTAAGGTATGAATGGCATTTACACCATTAACTTGGTTTCCTTGTTGGGGTCGTGGACCATTTTGGTTCCTAGGATTTGGCTCAGGTTGGCTAGGTAACCTACCATGTTCTCGTTCACTAATGGTCGAAGCCAGCTGACTTACTTGCATTTCCAGACGGGCTATAGCTTGGGTGTTATTATTTATGAGTTGACCCGTGGTTTGCATAAAGCTGGTATGTGTCTTCATCATGGCTTCTAGGCTTTTCTCTAAAGAGGTAATTTTCTTGTCATTATCATGGAAGCCTGGCGGGTTGTTCATTACTGGGTTGGACCTTAGATTTTGCTGATTGAAATTTGGATTGCCTACATTAGGATTCTGGGACCATGAGAAATTCGGGTGATTCCTCCAACCTGGGTTATATGTGGGTGCATAAGGATTGTTCAATGGTCCTTGATAGGTGGCATTCACCTGTGCACACTCATTCGAGTAGGAATATTCTTCTAAGACATGGTCTGGTGCATTGCACCCTTTACACATGGGTGCAGATATTTGATTTACATTGGCTGGTCTCTGTAATTCTAAGGCTTCCAATCTACGTGTTAAGGTTGCAATCTTGGCCTCTGATGCTAGGGTTGGTTGAATTTGATGCATTCCTCCTCTTGAAGGTGTAGCTTTATCAGGTTCCCTAGTTGTTTCCCACTGTAAATTTTTCTCGGCTAGGTCTTCTAAGAATTGCCAAGCTTCAGTAGTTTCTTTGTCCATAAATTGGCCTTGGCACATGGACTCTAGCATGGTTCTTGAGTTTGAATCTAACCCCTCATAGATGATCTGGCATAGTCTCCAAGTTTCTATTCCATGGTGTGGGCATTGGGTTAAAAGATTCTTGAAACGATCAAAGTACTTCCAAAATGATTCACCAGCTAGTTGGTAAAATTAATTTATTTCATTCCTAATCCTAGCTGTTTTATGATGGGGAAAATACTTTTTTAAAAATGTTCTCACAAAGCCCTCCCAGGTAGTGACAGAATAGTTTGGCAGACTATAAAGCCACTTCTTAGCATTGTCCTTAAGGGCAAAGTTGATTAATCTAAGTTTGACCTCATCCTCTGTTAATTGCAGTTTCATGGTTGCACATACCTCCTCAAATTCTCTAATAAATATATAAGCATCCTCTAATCCTGTGAATTTTGGAAGCATATTTATGATTTGAGGTTTGATTTCAAAATTGTTAGCTGTGGGTTGTGGCAACCTGATACAAGATGGTTGGATGGAGCCAACTGGATAACACAAATCCTTAAGGGTCATGGGTTGGATTGGTTCAGCCATTGGAACAACAGGAATTGACTCAATCCTAACTAGACGACCCGACACTCTTCTCCACACACGAGGTGTACGGTTCTCGATGTTTATACAATTTTTTTTTATAAAATTTTTATGTATAGGAAAAAGAAAGAGAAAAAAATTCTAAAGAGAAGATCCTAAGGAGTCCTAAATCTAAATAAAAGTAACCAAATTAATTTAAATTTTAATATTTTTTTTTTTTTTCAAACAAGTGAAACAATAAATTAAACTCAATCTATCCTAGGATTAACCTAAATCTAGACAGCTCCTAACTGTTCCAAGATGACCCTTCAAACCTTCCAAGTGGAGATTGATCAACTAGTTAGCCAGGTAAGTATAAGAGGTGGGAGGTTCACTCATCGTTGCCTTTCTAGACACCAAACGAGTTGGCCAGGCCAGCAACTGAACCAATTTAACAAACCACCCTCAGGGACTTGCCTAGACACCAACTAATCAAACAACTCAAACTTGGTAGAACTCTTAGGGTTCCTTGTCCTATTGAGCTTGAATTCCTTAAGGTTGACGTCTAATTGATTTTAAGATTAAAAGTCTAGGTAATGCAATATGATGGAGATGGTTTTTGGGCTAAGGAAGGGTAATGAAATCCCCACCTTATCTTGTTAATGGGTTGATGCCCTTAGATTAATTATGAAAATGCAAATACAAATAAACAAGATGACCAAGAATGTAAAAGATTTTAATTTAGAATTTTTTTTTTTTATTTTGATATTTTACTTCACGATTATGAAATGTCTTTTGTTTTGTTTTATATATATATTTTTTTTTATGATTAAGTAAATTCAAATGATTAGGTCTAAAAGCAAAAGTAATTAACTAAAAATAATAAAAGAGAAATTAGAAGCGTACCTGAGTTTTCCAGCAATCACCAACTAAATATAGAAACCTAAAGAAAAAAGAAAGAGAGTTATAACGCACGAAGAACAAATATTTGAAAATAATTTAAAATGCCAAATCCCCGGCAACGGCGCCAAAAACTTGATGTTCAAATCTTAAAATTTGTAAATAAAACCGCAAGCGCACGGTGTGCAGAGTAGCACGACCAGCGAGTACGGGTCGATCCCACAGAGACTTGGTTTTAAAAATAATTTTCAAATCTATGCTCAAGCGAGCTTTAACAAAAATCGAAAGTCGAAAGTTGTTTGCTAAAGATAATAAGACTAAGGATCTAGGGTTTTTGAATCCACTAGATCTAGATTAGAGAATTCTACCTAGAATTTTTCTTATTGATCCTAACGACTACTCCTCTTGTCTTTCCCAAGCATAGATTATGAAGGGACTAAGGCCCAACGATAATCCATCAAGATTCTTTACAGGGGAGTAGTAACTAGGATCCCTTAGGATTTTCTCCTCCTATGCACTGAATCAAGCATGAACTATGAAGGGACTCTGACCCAACTGTAGTTCATCAAAAATTCTTGGCAAAAGAGGAAGAAAAAGAAACCCTAAGAAAAAGAAAGAACCCTATGTAAAATCCCTACTCATGATCTAGCTTCATCGCAAACCCTAGAAGGGATGCTTAGCTAGACATGATCTAAATCTACTTGCAAAATTTAAATATAGAAAAATAAACTACCCTAATTTCATAAATTAAACTATCCTAATTGCATAAATTTAAACTGCATAATTTAAACTAACCTAATTGCATAAAATTAAATTGCATAAATTAAACTATCCTAATTGCAAGAAAAATAAATTGCATAATGTAAAGAGATGAAATTGCATAAAAATAAGATTTTATATATAAAAAAAAATTATTACAAAAACCTCAAAGCTCGAGACTTGAAAAGAGAGCTAAAAACCCCACTATCTAGGGTTACAAGCTTGATCGGAAGGAAGAATACATAAAACAAGGGCCTTTGGGGGCTTTTTATAGGCATTTGGGGGTTATAAGGTTTTCAAAACTTTTGATGTGGGACTAAGAGGTTTTAGAGAGTTGTTAGAGGGGTTTATGGTGCGCCGATGGGTCCATGGTCCATGCGTCTGTTGCTGTGGACCAGGCGGCTAATCAGATCACCAAATCAGTTGATTTTTTGATCAATTTTGATCTGATTTGACTCGGGTTTGACCCAATTGAGTCTTCTTTCTTCATTCTTCAATTTCTGGGTCAATTTAACTCCGTTTTGCATAAAATTTGCACCGTTGGAATCCTCTTTCCTTGTTCTTTCTATTGATGATCTCTTCTTCTGCAAAATATAATAACAAGTATCAATTTCTTAATAAAGTTAGATAATTTAGATATTAATTGATACTTTTTATGTCAATTTGTGACATAAATCACTTAAGATACATGACTAAAGATAAATCTTAATTTATCTCTCTAAAAGCTAAAGATGGGAGAGTAGTTACTTTTGAAGACAATGATAAAGATAAAATTATTGATCTCAATAATATAAGGATCACTCCTACCATTTATATTAAAAATATTTTATTTATTGATAGTTTAATATATAATTTATTTAGTATTAGTCAATTATATGATAAAAATTTTGATTTTTTTAAATCCTTGTATTGCATTGTGCCTAGTTCCACTAATAATGGTATTAAATTTCTAGAAAATATATATGAAAATATTTACTTAATAGATCTTGATAATCTATGCAAGGATACCATGGAATGTCTAGTTACTATGAATGCCAAAATCAATGAAGCTAGTTGGATTTGACTTAGCAGGTTAGGTCATATAAGCATAAACTCTATTGCTAGATTGATTAGAAAAGATTTAGTTGAAGATTTACCAAACATTGATTTTGAAAAAAATAAAGTTTGTAATACATGCCAATTAGAAAAACAAACTAGATCTTCATTTAAATCTAAAAAATATTATTTCAACTATTAGACCATTGTAATTATTGCACATGAATTTGTTTAGACCTATCAAAACTACTAGTCTTGGTGACAAATACTTTGGTTTTATTATCATTAATGATTTTTCTTGATTCATCTAGATTTTATTTCTTGCACACAAAGATGAAACTTTTGAAGTATTTACAAAATTGTTTAAGAAAGTCACAAATGAAAAAGATGAAAATATTTTGAAAATTAGAAGTGATCGTGTTACTGAATTTAAAAATTAAGCTATTGATAAATTCTATTTTGAAAATAGTATTGATCACAACTTTTCAACCCGTAGGATATCTAGTAAAATAAGATAGTAGAAAGAAAGAATATGACTTTGCAAGAGATGACACAAACTATGCTTTGTAAAAGTAACCTACCAAAGTACTTTTAAGTGGAAGCTATAAACACTGCATGCTATGTGCTGCATCATACATTAATTAGGCATATTTTTTAAAAAAATCCTTATGAACTTTATAAAGGAAAGAAGTCAAATATTTCTTACTTCAAAGTTTTTGGTTGTCGATATTTTATTTTGAATAATGACAAAGATAAATTAGAATAGTTTGATGCAAAATCTGATGAAGATATTTTCTTAGCTATTCCTCTACTAGTAAAGCGTATAGAGTCTCTAATAGAAAAATACTTATAGTGAAAGAATCCATTCATATTATTTTTGATGAAACTAATCTTTTTCAATCAAGAGAAGTAGATCTAAATGATGATGTAGGTTCTCTTGAAAAGGAAATGAAGGAAATGTCTTTAGATGAGACTCTTTCTTAAGAACAAGAAGAAAAAGGAACAAGAGCAAGAAGAAGAGAATGAAGAATCTCATGAATTATCAATTTCTACTCATCAAGGTGCACTTAGTTTACCAAAAAAATGGATGTATGCTCATAGTCACAGTAAATAACTCATTATAGATGATCCACCTCAAAGTATTAGAACTAGAGCTTCAATTAGAGATGCATGAAATCATTTTGCATTTATCTATTGTATTAAACCTAAAACTATTTTTGAAGCTAAAAAAGATGCAAATTAGATAATTACTATGCAAGAGAAACTAAATCAATTTGAAAGAAATAATATTTGAAACTTAGTTTAACAACCTAAAAATCATCATGTTATTGGCAAAAAATGGACTGTCAGAAATAAATTAGATGAACAAGATAATATAGTTAGAATCAAAGCTAAACTGGTTGTATAAAATTATAATCAAGAAAAAAAAATTAATTTTGATGAAATCTTTGTACCTATTGCTAGACTTGAAGCTATTTTTTGGCTTTTGCTTATTTTATGAATTTCAAACTCTTTCAAATAGATGTTAAAAATATATTTTTAAATGACTATATTATGAAGGAAATTTATGTTGAATAACCTTCGGATTTTGAAAATCATGAGTTTTCAAATCATATTTTTAAATTAAACAAGACTTTAAACAGTTTGAAACAAGCACCTCGCACATGGTATAAAAGATTAATTAATTTTTTGCTAGAAAATAATTTTAAAAGAAAAAATATTGATACTACTCTATTTATTAAAAAAAATATTGATCTTTTAATTGTTCAATTTATATTGATGATATTATCTTCGGTGCTATTAATAAAAATTTGTGTAAAGAATTTGCTTAGCTAATACAGAGAGAGTTTGAAGTGAGTATGATCAGAGAATTAATATTCTTCCTTTGACTCTAGATCAAGTAATCAAAAAAGAAGATCTTCATCGATCAAAGTAAATATATAAGAAAAATCTTTAAAAAAATGGATATAAAAAATGTCAAAGATATTGGTACCTCTATGAGCCCAAATTGCCAGCTTGACCTAGATGAATATGGTAAAGCAATTGATCCTAAGTTTTATAGAGGTATGATTGAATCTTTACTTAACAGTGAGTAGACCTAGTATAATATATAGTGCATGCATGTGTGCAAAGTATCAATCCAATCCTAAAGAATCCCATGTATTGATTATTTAAAAAATTTTCAGATATCTAATTAACATTCAAAATATTGGTTTATGGTATTCTAAGTAATCTTCTTTGGATTTGATTGGATATTCTGATGCTGATTTTACTGGATATAAATTAGATAGAAAAAGTATAAGTGATACTTGTCAATTTTTAGATATTAATTTGATCTCTTGATTTAGCAAGAAACAGAACTCAGTGGCACTATCTATGATAGAAGCCTAACACATTGCAGCAAGAAGTTATTATGCTCAAATCCTATGGATCAAATAATAACTAAAAGATTTTGATATTACTTATAATAAAACTCTAATTAGATTTCAAAATACTAGTGCTATTAATTTAAATAAAAATTAAATTCAGCATTCTAGATCTAGGCACATCAAAATTAGGTATTATTTTATTAGAGATCATATTCAAAATAATAATATTATGCATGAATTTATTTTTACTAAAAATTAAATTATCGATATTTTTACTAAACTTTGAATAAAGAAAGATTTTGTATGATTAGAAAAGAATTAGAACTTTATGATTCATATGGTTGATTCATTTGATCTTATTAAAATTGCTTCTATATGGACAAATTCATTGAATCTCTCTATGTTTCAATGTATCTTTGAATGTTTAATTGATTGATTTTGATGAGCTTTAAATGTGCTTTGACTGATTGTATCATATTTAGAAACCTTCCATTTTTTTCTATGCCAATATGAGCTAGCTAGCCTAAAACCTTAGTCGATCTATCATTAGCCATCTAATCTTAAGTCTTAGTCAACCCACTCTAAGTTGACTAATGTATAAGCTTGGTCGATCCAGATGTTGGGACCCAATTTTTTTAATTGGAAGCCCTAAGGGACCCCCTTTCACTATTCTATTTCTTTTTTAGAACCGTCCCTTTCCAAAACCCTTGCCCCACCAAAATCCATCCTCCATTATCAATTTTTTCTTGATTTTTAGCAAGATTTGGTCTCTAAATGGCTCCAAAAAAGTAGCTAGCATATCGCATGAGGAGGCCATGTCAACACCCTCCACCAAGAGTTCATATTCCTAGATCTTCTCCAAAAAAAAATAGGCAGTAGAAGATTAGATTGGATCCTCGAGTTGAAATAGGCAGTAGAAGAGTTATACCCCATCTCAGTTTGAGGTTCCATCACATCCTCCACAACAACGAAAACCTTCTCCACCTCCACCACATCTGGCACCTCCTCCTCCTCCCTTTTCAGATCAAGCAATTCCACCCTCAAAGTCAGTGATTATTGGATGAAAAGTAGATTTTTAATTTTTGAAAAGAAAGGTTTTGAGATAAGAAGAAAGATTAAAAAAATCTAAGTTGGGAATACTTGTGCATATTAGGTTTACCTACATGTCCTAATATAGTTAGTGAATTCTATGGGAATGTCAAAGTTAGAATCAGTAGCTTTGAGTCTAAAGTAAAGAAAGTTAAAATTACAGTGAATGCAGACCAACTCAGACATCTCCTTAAAGCACCCACTACTGATTTAGATCAGTTGGAAGATAAGTGTAGCGGGTAGCAAACCATGTTAGGTAGAAAGGATGTTGTATATTATGAGGAGATACTTGTAGGACAATTATCATGGAGATGAGACTCCTACATCATATAACCGCTAAGAATTTTCTTCTAAGGGTTGGTTGAATTCATTTCGTTATTGAGAGGGATGTTACTGTTATGCATTACATCATCCGAGACGCAGCTTCTCATGCCAAGCCATCTTTGTCCTATGGGATATTCTTGACTCTTGCGTTTAAGGAGTTTAGAGAAGTCCTAGAAAGAGAAACTTCTAAGAAGATGCAACACTTCAACACTTACAATTATCGATCACTGCAACAGATGGAATATTCTAAGGTTAACAGTCATTTGATGAGATAAGAGATAGATAGGAAGGAGTCAGATAGAGAGAGAGCTTCCACCATGAGCTGGAGGAGCAGAGGGAGAACACTCCCTCCACATCTACAGCTCAACCTACCCAGCCAGAGGATACTGCACCTCTGAGGGTCAAATGAGATGAAGATCAAATGAAAGAACTGATGGAGCATATCAGCAACAAAGTTTTGGAATTAGAGCAATGTATCCATGATAGGCTATTGGACTCCATGGAGTTCTAATGAGATAGGTTGTGGATAAACAAGATAGAGCTAGGTCTGCTTCAGAGCTATTGGATTAATTCCAGAAACCTACCATCACCCTCTGACCCAATACCCATCTCTAACTGACTCTTTCATAGGACATGTCATCTTTTGCATGTTAGGCTATACGTTTACTTATGTTATCTTGTACTTATTTTGTAATTGCCTTGTCCTAGTATGCTTCATTTTGTAAAGGACAGACACTTTATCGATGTAAAAACTTTGTTTATGAATGATATACCATGTTTCTTGAAATGAATGATTGAATGCTATATTTTTATGTCTTACTCCCTTTGGAATGATTGAATGAATTGGATGAATGCATTTGATGAATGTTATAATTTTTGTTGAATCAATCCCTTTTGATTATGACAAAAAGAGGGAGAATTATAGTATCACATAAAGAAAAAGGGGGAGAAAAATGTTCTCAACACTTTTACCCTTTCTATACGAGAAATGGGAAGTATTTCAAAACTTGGACAATGTTATAATTCTTGCTTTTGAAATATGCTCAAATTAATAAATGCTTTTATTGTAAATCAAAGGAGGAGTATACATTTTTTTAATCTTTTGATCTTGATTGGAATCAGTCATTAAATCTTCTTAGAATATTTTGCATCAAATTTTTTAAGTTACTCAAAGGTTGGTACTTAAAAGATTTTATCATCATCAAAAATAGAGAGATTGTTAATCTAAGAATTTATTCTAACGATGCCAAAAATGGTTGAGTACAAATTAAAGTCACTAATGATGCTTGTGAGAGTGATTATAGGAATTCTTAAGATGCCCAAAAGGTTGATTCATTTGAAGAAGAAAATATTGGCTAAAATTTATATTCCTAAACTCAATTTTTAATTAATGAAAGCAAAGAAACTGAGTCCAATATCTAAAAAAATTGAAATATTTTTGAGCCGACTTAGAAAAAAAGATAGCAGACTCTAGTATGTTTGGCATGCCTCTGAGTCAATCAAAACCAAAGTCTAGCTGACTTAGTCTCAGTTCAAGAAAAAAATAGAAAGATGTAAAGTTCAGATTTTCTTTTTAGCCAATCAAGTATTCTTCTGAGCCGATTAAGATAGGATAATAACCGACTCACACAAATGGATAGCTGGCTTAGTCTCAAACTCAGATTGAAGAAGAGAAGAACGAAGATTTCAGACATCTTTTCGAGCAAACCCAAAATTTAAGTTACTGATCAAGACATAAAGTTAGCAGACTCAAGCAATTGATTAGTTAACTTAGTCTCAAAGCCAAAAAAAAGATAGAAAGTAGTATAAAATCAAGTATCCTCCAAGCTGATCCAAAAAAGAAGTGAGCTGACTAAGTCATAGAGTTAGCCAACTAAGAAGTGATCTGAGCTGATCCAATCTCAGATAGATAGAAAGGATACAAAGTAAAAAAATAAATATATATTCCTAAGCTGATCCAGAGCTTCACTTAGCTAACTTGGTATTTCATCTTAGCTGACTAAAATTTTAAGTGAGTCGGCTCATAGAATTGTGACAACATAATGACTAGTTTTTCAGAATATTTCAAATGGCCATATTTTGTATGTAACCTATTTTCAAGCCTCTAATGGTTAGAACATTAATTTCAGTCATTTTAGGATATAAATATGAAGAATTTAATTTAGGAAAACACCTCTTCAAAAAGAAAAGAGATATTCAATAAGAAAGAGATAAGTACAAAAAGAGAAATAGAAAGATATTCAAAGAGCTTTTAATTCTCATCTTTCCATATTTACTTAGTTCAAGTAAGAGGATTTGTATATTCAATAGAGCCAATAACCACCTAAGCAAAGCATTCAAGCCTCTCCTAGCCTTCAAAGAAGAAATCCAAGCATTCAAGAGTTCAACTACTTCGACTTCTTCAAGAGCTTAAAGATTTTAATTTTAGTGCTTTAAATTCTTACATATCATTTCTATTCTATTGTGACAAGTTTTTTTTTAAAACAAAGCTTGAACTTTATGGGTTGATTTTTTTGCTAATTAGCTTGAGCAAACTAGCTATTGAAAAGGTTATGGTTGGTGAGCCAAGAAAATCTCAAACTCACCTGCTATTGTAAAGGTTATGGTTGGTGAGCCAAAAAAATCCAACTAAAATAGATTATGAACTAAGAAAAAAATTAAACTATCATCTTGAGGGATTATAGTTGAAATTTTTAAGTGGACTGACTTGGAGAATGGATATAGATATTGAGTTTAGCATCAAACTACTATAAATTATTTGTATAAGTGCTTGTGGGCTTGTTTGTACTTTTATTATGCACCTGCTTATTTAATTTCATCTTGACACTGCACAAATACTTTTGAAACTATTTTTGGGTACAAATATTTTCTCAACTTTTTAGAAACCTAATTCAGCAACCCACCCCACCCCCCCCCCCCCCCGGGTTGCTACTTTTGGGAAACAAATGTGGAATGCATATGAAGCCTTGCACGTAGAAGAAAATTACATTTGAGGACATTGCGAATAGATCAATTTTCTTATTGAAGGAACTAATTTTATTTTGAGGTATGAAAGTATCCATCTTAGTGGAAGCTTTGATAATTTTGATTACCATCATTGGATCAAAATAATATATTTTATTTGTGTTTATCAGAGACTATGTGGTGTATATGAACTTCAATTAAAAAATTTGAGTTTATGAGTTAATTTAAGATCTTTGCTATTCTTGTTGAGGTCACTGGTGAAATCAATATAGCATGGAGAATTTAATTTCGAAATGTTTGCATGATAACTATAGAAAGTGTTTAATAGATGTTGAAGGTTCCAAGGAAATAAACTCTAAAAAAGATATATATTTTGATTTAAGTCTTAACTTATGATTTTACTTATGATATTTTGATTTAAGTGTTTATATATTTTTTTATTGATTTTACTTATGATCTTTTGATTGAAAATTGTCTAATTGAATTGATATGAGAATTAAGGTCTAATTCATATTAAATTATCATAAACTTATATGATGGTTTTGAATATATCGGTCGACTTAAAGATTAATTTAGATGGATGTGCTTGATGCATATTGGGGATAAGGCTTAAAATTTCTTTTGACCTACTTAGAAGTTAAATTTTGAATCTTTTTAATACAAAATAATATTTTGATTGAAAGTTATTTATTGTATCTAGAAAATTTTGTTGGTTTAAATTAGAGTGAGCAATGGAAGTGTGATGATTTGGATAATTTTAAGCTAATCAACAATATCAACTCTTTGAATTAAAAAGTGTATGATAGATTATTTGATTTGATTTTCTCCATAGAAAAATTTATTGATAATAGAAAAAATAATATTTTTGATTCTAGATTATTTTGGATATGGCTATATGATTTTTCATAAATAACTCTTCTATCTACTATGCTAAGAAAATTTTTAGCATCTTGAGTTTAGGACTAGTGGACTATCGATTCTTGATTTTGGATCTAAAATAATTTGGTATAATTTTTTTCTCGTAGAATTGAAGCTTATACTTCTTAGTCTATTAGAAAGAATGTTTATCAAGCTTATATTTATACTCAAGAGTATGTTGGAATTTGATAGATTAAGTAATCAAAAGTAGTCAATATTTTTGGTAAGAAACTTGATATTCTTATCTAGAAGTAAGACATTGATTTTAATTACAAGAAATAAATGATTTTGATGCATATTGAATCTTATGGTATTAACCTTTTTCTTATGAAATTATTTAATAATAAAATTACATAAAAAATTTGAATATCAAAAAAAAATGAAAATGAGATTAGAACTATGAATTTCAAATAAGAAATTTTGAGGATGAAATTTTTTTTTAGGGGGGAGAATATGATACCTAGATACCTAGCCCAAATTCCTAATAGACCAAATAAAAAAATAAATAGAAAAAAGGGAAAAGAATATAATGGAAGGTAAAGAATTCGGAAGTTCCCTTCTTTTTCTTCTTCTTCAACCAAAGGAATCCTGATTCGATTGGGATTCATAGTGTTTTTGATTTCTAGCTCTTCTTCGAGCATCTATTTAAGGACTCAAATACTCCTTTGAGATCAATCCCTAATCTTGGTCTTTTTTTTTTCCCTATTTTTCTCTAGAAGCCATGGATCAAATTCACTATTCTCGTTGGAAAAACTTCATCATAAGTAACGTAAAAATTCCTTAAAATTTTAGCTAACATTTCTCTCCATAGTTCTTAGCACTTAGACCTTTGATTTTGATTGGTTGTTGTCAGATTTTCTTGGAAAAACAAAGATTCTGAATTTTCTCCTATTTTTCTATGTTTTTTTTTCGACTTTCTTCACTGTCATTCATCACTGCCGATCATCGGACCAAGGGCATTCAGTCGTGCCATCGTGGTCTCTCTTTAGCCATGGGTGCCACCAACCAAGGACTCCTCTGCTTCGGAAAATAAGGGAATCAAAGGGTCCCCTTTTCCGCCAAAGAATAAAGGAAGAAGAAGGAAGGAAAAAAAAAAAAAAAAAGAAAAGAAAAGAAAGAAAAAAAGTTCTCTCCTATTCTCTATCTCCTCTCTTTTTCCTCTTTTTCTGTCTCTAATTTTTCTCTTTAGTTTCTCTATTTACTTTCTCTCTCTATAATTTTCTTTCTCTAGATTATTTTTTTCTCTTAGGATTATTTGAATCTTTGAGAAGACTATTATTGAGTTAGAATGACCCCAGTGAAGGGGTCCTGATCTATGGTCATCGGGTAGCATTACCGATACCCATCTTGGTCAGACCACCTACTATTAGATTCGATCATATATAATTTTTATCAAACCAATTTATATACTAATTCAATTATAATTTGATTAAATCATCTTAATTAGACTGATTGGATTGTCAACCAGTGTCGCCTGATTAGTGATTTTCTATCTTGTTAATTTTTTTTCTTCTCTAATATTCTCTTTTTACATGATTTACGAATCTAGTGAACTAGCCCTATTGCTTTGAATTTTAGTTGATTTTGATGGGGGTTTGAATCGCTCTGTAAGTCACATAATATGCCCACACTATCCGAGCTCTTATCGAGAATTACAAGATCTGGTCCTTGTTGATCTCTATTAAATTATTATATCTTAAGTAATCTTGATTAGATAAAGCTATTTGATCAAATTAACTCTAACTATTAGATGGCATACCACTATCCCCTTTAACTCTAGTCAGACACTAATAGATTTGATCATCCTTAATTTCTGTTAAACCACCTAAATCCCTAATCTAACCAAGATCAAATAAAATTATTTTGATTAGACCGATCAGGTTGTTGGATGCTACTACTTTGCAAATCTTATGAGGGTATTGGAACTTAAGATTTTTATTCTTAAAATATTAATGATTAAATTTAGATTAAAATATATTTTAAATAATAAGTTCTAATGGATCCTCTCAAAATTAATTGAACCTATCCATTCATTGTTTCTATAGAGGTAGGTAATGAACTATCTTTTCGAAATATTTTATAATTTATTTTAAAAATAAATAATTAGTCTTTGATATGCATGATTTATAAAATTCTATTTGAATGGAGAATAATTTATAAATTTAAAATTTTTAAAATATTATGATTTATTGATTTATTATGAAATACACATATGTTGACTGAAATTATGACACATATATTACTCTGCGAAGGTATTTTTCTTTATTCATCGGTTTTGAACTCTCAATCTCACTATATTCAATAGACCCTAGAATGAGAGTTATACCTTGGTATTCGGTGGACTCTATCAATGAAGGTTATGCATTAGTATTCTGATTGTTATTAAGTTTTAGCCTCCCCATAAAATATAAATGTGGTTATAGTCAAAGGTTATAGAGTTGTCTGTGATTTATTTTGAATTAGATTTATGATTTATATGTATATAAATATTTAAAAAATTTAATTTGTATTAATTAATATAAAAATCTATGGCATTTGTTTTTCAATATTATATCTTATAATAATATCTAAAATATCTTATTGATATATTTATTACTTATTTGGCTATCGAGTTCATTATCTCTTCATTTTTAAAATTCAGATTCTTAATTACAGATATGAGCACTACTTTAGGAGTAAGTTTAAAGATGAGAGTCGACAATATTAATCGAGTTTAGACATAGATTTGTTAGTATATTTTATAAAATTATTATTTAAAATTTAATTAATATAAGATTTTTTGAGTATTGTTAGAATTTTATAAGAAATTAAAATTAATTTTAGTTAGTTAAATTTTAAATTTAATTTATTATTAATTTCGTTACGATGTATTGATATCATATTTAAAATATTTTATATATTTATAAAAAAAATTTAATTGCCGTCTTGGGAGTATGACATCTATATTTTGATCTTGCTATATAAAATAATAAAATAATATTAAAAAAAAAAAATTATAGAGCTCTATAAGTAGGTTCATTGAGGACAAGTCCAGCAACTGCCAACTGGCTTGCTCCACCTGGAACCTTCCAAATATGGCATCATTCCTTGCGTCGGTGGCTGAAACCGTACTTACGACTACTTCAATTCTCATCCTTCCATTTTTTTTTTCCCCTCTTTAACCCACTTTTTCTTCCAAAATAAACCGGAAAATTTCCAAATTTTGTGTTTCTTCTTTTTTTTTCTAAAAAAAAATCTGGGACCGCCGCTTTCCTGTCAAGAATCGGGCCCACAGATAGTGTCGCCACAGTGGGACCCACCAACTCATTGTCTTTGACGTACTACCTCACGTGTCGCGTCGACATCATTTGACACGATGCCGTTAGTTCTCCCTCCTCGCTCCCCTCTTCCACTTTGCCCGCGAAGCCGCGCTCCAACTCCGTTCCCTCGACACTTCGCCGCGTCTCTCTAACTCTCGTCTCTTGTCTTCTTCTTCTTCTCTGCTCCCATTCTCTAGGGTTTTACACCCCCACCGCTCGCCTCCATCCCTTTGCAAAACTCTCGTCCGACCATGGCCTCTTCGTGCTCGAGGCCGTGGATCTCGGCTCGGGTCACCGCGAGAAACTCCAATCCGAGGCGGATTCCTCGGGCCCCGGTCATCCGGATGCGTTGTTTTGGGCCGGATATTAGTTTTCTTGGAAGGAGGGATGGTTCTTCCGTCTGCTGTAGCGCTGATCGGCACGCCGGGAATGGCCGCGTCGCCGCCAGCGGCGGTGGAGGTGGTGGCGGGAGTGAGAATGAGAATGAGAAGTTTGTGGGGTGGTTTCGGCAAGCTTGGCCGTATATAAGGGGGCACAGGGGGAGCACCTTCGTGGTGGTGATCTCAGGGGAGATCGTGGCCAGCCCTTACTTGGATAGTGTTCTCCAGGTAGCTCGTGTTCTCAAGTTTCGTTCTTTTGCTCTGTTTTACTGGATTTGAGTGTTTCTTTTTTTTTTTCCTTTCTTTTTTTTTTATCAGTTATAGGTGGAAGAGAGATTTTGTTCAGTGGATATTGTTGTGGATGTTTATTTGATGGAGAGCTCATGGGGTTGCTTGGAAGGGAGTCTTTTGAAGAATTTTGAACAAAAGGATGCTGGTCTAGATAAATAGATGAGAAGATGAACTTTAGGAGAAAGGAAATGATTTAAAGTTGGAAACTTTTGTTTTACATCGTAAAAGGTTAAGATTTAAGAACTTACATCTTTAATGGAATATCGTGTTTAGGAATTTCAAGCTGGCATAATAATCTGATTGCCTTTCCAATCATTTGTTCTCTGATTGAATACTTAACAGTCTAGTATGCTGTTCTTGTACAGCTTGACAACTGAGACAAATACCTCATTGATAGAACCAAATTACATCTAACATATTTCAGGTTTGCAGTCTGATTGCCTTATCTAGAAAATATGTCTTACATGCTTAATTACAAATTAAAATGTTTTTTCATGTTAAGCCTAAAAAAAAAATTCTTGACGATTGTTTTTCTTTTACCAACTGATTTTGCTGTTTCTAGTGAAATATATTTGACAATCTTATATTATCATGAACATTTTTAGCAGTTCGTAATATAACTTTGTTTTGCCCTTATGTTCCTAATTTTATGTTCATATGAGATGCTTTTGTCATCAATATTTTACACTATAATGCTACATTGGTTGGTGTCTTGGTGATGGCTTGTGCTTCCTGCAGGGATAACACTGTAAAAACGGTTCTGTTGCGCACACTTTTAGATAAGGAAAGCGTTGTTATACCAAGATTTCATTTAAGTTATATTCTTTTTTTCTTCTTTCCTGTCCTTTTTCTGTTATCTTGCCCTCTGTGATTTATCATGGTATTAGGCAACTATTTCAGTGTCATTCTAGTTTTTTCTGTTGATTAAAATCTAAAACTGAATTCATTTTTTAAGTCTTGTTTCCTCTGTTGATTAATTAATTCTGCTCCTCCTCCTCCTCCTCCTCCTCCTCTCTCTCTCTCTCTCTCCCCCTCTCTCTCTCTCTCTCTCTCTGAGCATTCACCTGTTTACTCTGATTAATTAATTCTACTCTAATATGTTGACATGAGCTTGCGTTAGGTATTTATACCTCTGATTTTTCTCACCCATTGCTCAGCACAACGTGGGCTAGACACAAGAACTGGTCTTATTTCACATTTAACACTTTGTGGTCTCTTCATAATATGCCTGCATTTATTTTTTGCGTGAGATTGATTTGGAAATTGACCATTTGGATCCTTAATATATTTCTTACAGATGCATAAAATTGTCTGTTGAACCTTGCCTTCTTCCTCACCTAACTAGATTGTTTCCGATGGGAATCTTTAAGCCTGTATCCTATCTTCATGGCTAATTCTGCATAAAATAGGTTTTCCTTCTTTGTTGTAAGCCTTCCAGGTTCCATGCCCTGCCAGCTTGATGAAGAAATGAACTCTGACTAAACAGAATGTTAACATTAGGTGTACAGATGATTGCAAAAGGTTCTCAAACTGTTTGGTCAATATGTTGATACTTTAGCCCAAGCCCATAATAAATTGGAAAAAAGCTTGACATAAGCATACGGTTGCATCTTTGTCTATATTTTGTAAGAACAAATAGAAGTGTTCGCAAAAATAAGCATTAGGCCATGTTTCCTTTTTTCTCCTTTCAATATGAGTATATATTGAAAACTTCAACTTGGGTTCGTGTAATCTAGCAGGGTTTCACATTTTTTTACTAGCTAATGGGAGACTAACCTCAGGATTCTCATCCACATCCAGATCCCTTTTCTTTCATGTTATTTAATTGACATGTTAAATGCTTTGTGAGGTAGGTATGTTGTGTCACAATGAGAGAAGCACATTCTCTTCTTTCAACATATGTTAGAGAACTTGTATAGAAGATAAGTCATTTTGGCATTTATGACATATGTTTGAGAATACCATTTTTGTTCTCATGGCTTAACATGGCTAGTTTGCTCCAAGTGAAATGGGCTTTCATTGTATACTTTATGCCACACTATCATTATTTCTACTTGTGCCACCTGCACATTTTTCTCTTATTCCACAAATCATATTAGGTTTCCTTCAGTCATCTTCCAAGTGGAAAACCTTTTATCCTAATTTGCGCTTCTTAAACTAGATATGGTGAGCATGTATGCTAATGCTGTTTAGACCAGAATTGATTTACACTATATTCTAAGATACATTTTAGGTACGATCCCTATTATTGTAGATCCAGAAAGTGGCTGCTTAACGTATTATTGTAGATCCAGAAAGTGGCTGCTTGGTTTGTTTACATCACATGATCCATCATGCAGGATATTTCACTCCTTCATGGTCTAGGGATCAAATTTGTCCTGGTTCCTGGGACCCATGTCCATATTGAAAATCTCTTGGAAGAGAAAGGTGAGTTAATCTAGTGCAATTTGCATCTGCATAAGCTTTTGATTTGATAGCTATAATTCTAGCTGCATAAACAAACTTGCATTTGCTATTCTCACTAAGAATTGGTTAGCAGTGGCTATTTTTTGTCAACTATCATGCTTTCATGTGTTTCGATTGATGACTATGATTTTATTTCCTCTTCCAATTCCCTCTGTAAAGAAGTAAGTTTTCCTCCTTAATGATTGAACTTGGTGACTGTGCTATTGGAATGCAACAGTAATTAGTTCCTGTAGAAACAGGGTTTTGCCCTGTATGAATCTCATAATTCATATCGCATCTGAAAGGATGCACTTGTTCTGAGAAAGGATAACTGCTGGGATCACTACAGATTCTGATGCCAATGATAACTTAGACTGGTGATGCAAAATGATAATTTAGAGTGTTAATGCCATATGATAATTTAAAGTGATAGTTTAGAGTTGTAATGACTTGTTGGATGCTAACCCATTCAATTGATGTGCATTTGAATTGTGTAATGAACCTAGCAACCATGAAAAAGATCAGTTTTGGTGCATCTAGATTTTAGAACATCAATTTGATGTGGTTACTGATTTTTATTTGCTTTTCGCTTTTTGTTTACTTGGTGCTTGGAAAAAATATATGCCCTGACTCATGGAGGTTCTGTATTTTGGAAAAGCTTGATCATGAGTTTGATGTGAAAAGCTGAATAATTGTTTTAGACTGAATATAGAAGAATGAATTGTGTGATGAAGCAAATTCACCAGCTATTATATTGCATCTTTCTCTCCTCATGTAAAGTGCCAGTTTGAATAAGAAATGCCTATTTCCCTTTCCACAAAAAACTCCAGCAATAAGCATTTGTGCCAAACATGTTTCAAAGCCTTGTGTGTGCAACCTCAAATACCATGCTTTGTTCTAATCTTGTTTCTTGTGGAGCACTCTTTGTTAGACATACATTAGGACTTTAGAGGCCACTAAACCATAAAACATATGATTCATGGGCACTTCAACATGATGCATCTTCTAGAATTATTGCACACCAGAAAATTGAAATTCAACCAAGTTATCTGAGAAGCATGATTTTTAGAACCGTTCCGAACTGAATGATTCGGGGTGTGCCGAATCGGACCTGCGGAGAATCGAGATGGTTCTGGCTTGGAAAGTGGCACACACCGGCACCAAGAAAGAAAGAGAGGGAAAGAGAGGAAGAGAGAGAGAAGGAGAGAGACCACGATGCCGTCGGAGGCCGACAGTGGCCGGCAGTGGCCATCGGAGGGCGACAGAAGCCTTTGCGGCTCGGTTCATCCGATAGGACTTTTAAACGAGAGAGCAATAAAGAGAGGGGAGTGACTTATCGGAGGGAGGCGCAGTCAGTGGAGGGCCCATCGGAGCTTGTCGGATGGCCGTCATGGCCATCGGCCGGTGGAAACTGTGCAGACAGATTTGCGGCTGCGGAACAGAGGCTACCATCCCTGTTCTTTCATCTCATTTTTATCCGCAACTATGGAACTGGGGCTACCACCCCTGTTCCTTCATCACATTTTTTTAAAAATGCGATGAATAGTGAATCCGACAAACCTATTGCCGGTTTTACTTTTTCAATTTTTTTTTTAAAGCAAAAACAGTGAAGCCGGCAAACCAATTGTCGTCTTCACATTTTTTCGGATTTTTTTAAAAAAAGCCTTATGAAACAGGGGCATCACCCCTATTTCATGCCTGTAGCGCCGCACGCGTGGACTGTGCCATCCGGTGGCCACGGTAGCCAATCGGAGGCCGTCTGGTGGCCCCTCCGACTCCTTTCTCTCTCTTCTTTTCTTTCTCCCCCCTCTCTCTATTTCTCTCTTTTTCTTCTCCCGGTTCACTTTCTTTTTCTGTGTTAGTTCGTGTCGGTTTGGTCCAATATGGACTCCTACCGACCTGTACCATCGATCGACCGGCACGGGCTTCAGTACTAAGTCCACGAATCTTGCTAAGAAGTATACAATGGGATTCAAACAAGTTATCTAAGTAAAAAAAAAATTATTTGTAACATGGACATGAAAATCATATTTTGTTTTTATTAATCATAAATTTGTTTTGACAGTTCATGTTTTGTTTTCTTGAAGCAATGGTTAGAGCATTTTATAATTTTCAAGCCATTGCAGCCTTTCTTTGTTGGTTATGGCATTCCCAACTAATAGTACTTAATGATGAATTGAATAATGTTGGTTAAATGTGATGCTATATTCCATGAGTCCATCCCTCTTATTGTTACCTAGCTTGTGTATTAGTGGGCTATATTTCTCTTTGATCCATTAGTTCCTCCTTTGAAATAATTACAATTTCTCCACCTTTTTGGCTTTGATGGTTACCCACTTTCTTCGCAAACAATCTTTTTTTTGGCTAATGCAATTCGGGCAATCAATTCATCAATTGTGCATTAATAATTAAGTATCAGAAGTTGATGACCACCTGAACATCATTAATTCAAAGCCATATGCTTTTTGAGATTTTCAAATTTACTTAACAGTGGTGTGCTGAACCAAACCGAACCAGATGGTTCAGGGCATATAGAATCAAATTGCTCAAAAATTGAGATGGTTTGAGGCTTTAAGCCTAAAAAATTGTGGCGCACACCAAATTGGTGCAAACTGCTCCAAACTAAGTGGTTCGGAGCAAAACCGGCTCGAATTGGATGGTTTGCATTAGTTCGGTGGGTGAACTGGCTCCCTCCCCTCTCATACTAGAAGAGTGAGGCCATGAGAAGCTCATTTACTTATCACACCTCTCTTCTTCAAAATCTGCTCAAATCCTTCCAATAAACCCCATATTTCAACAAGACAATGCTAGATTCAAGCCATTTTAAAAGTAATCCTACTCTTCCTCTCTCAATTTTTGTCTTTTTCTTTTTCAAGGCCAAAAATTGGCAAAAAAATAAAAAAATGGGGAGGTCATGCCAAAATTGAAAATTTTAACATGATTTCATGATATGTTTTATATATATGGATGATCTACACAATGAAACTAAAATCTTTCATTTTCATTAAATCTATAATTTTTAAATTAAAAAATATAATTTTAGATTAAAAATATAAAAAATAAAATAAAATATGTAAATTAACTATAAAATTAGAAGCTTGTTTAGGGGCATACAAGCTACTCTCCACTTAAATTTTGTGTCCGTTTATTGAAGTTGGGACACAATAATGCTGGCTTAGGTCCAAATTTGAATAAAATTGAGAAATAAGCAATCTTTCATGCATATAAACAGGCTTAGAAAAATATATGTAATATTCATGATAGGGTTCTATATGAATCTGAGCTCAAATCAATTTTTTTGATATTTTTCAATTTAAAATATTTTTAATATTTAAAGATTATTTAAAATGTATAATTAATACAAAAAGAAAAATTATTGCTATGTATTAGATAATTTAGAAGTATTTTCTGAAATAGAAAACATATTTTTTGAATTTATGATATTTAATTTTTTATTACAACTTTATTAAAAATATAAACAAAAAATTGTGAAATATTATTTTTATGTACTGTATAATTCAAACACATTTTTAAAATAGAAAATATATTTTTTATGGTAATAAAATTTTATTATTTTAAATAATTAATAAATTGACATGCTTGTTAAACCTACAAGAATAGATCTCTTAAGAAAAAAAGGACTTAGACCGTGACATTAGTTGAGACTATAAGCAAATGATTTCGGATTGGCACCACTAAAAATGCAACACAAAGTTCAAAGGAGTACTAGGTTGAAGTACCATAGAGCTGGCAACTATCCCGACATATCTATATGTCAGAAATGCCCATAAGATGTCCGACAGCTAATAAAAAAGTATTTTCTTAATTTTAGAGCAATAAAGGAGAGGGTTACTGAGAAGATATAGGTGGACTGTCGAGCGATAGAGCTATCTTCCGATCATTCTAAAAAGTTAGAGGACTTCGCACTAGATAATGGAGGGGCATAGATTCCATCTATCATTTTAGTGAGCTTGAATGATTAGTGGCAGCAAAATGAGATGGCCAAGCATAAGACTCGATTTGGCCATCACACTATGAGTGGGGCTTTTGTTTTGTGATTGGGAGGGAGATTCAAAGCTTAAGGGACCTTAATTAGGGAGGCCATCAATAAAGGTCATGGTTGTATTGTATCTATGCTAGGAGCTTTTGGCAGCAAAAAAAAGTCCTCCAAAGAGATTCCATTAGGAGCCACCATTCATGATTTAGGTCCATATATCTTTCTCAGTGGGAATTTGAAGCTGCAGAGGATTGATAGCATATTAAAGAAGGATAAGAAGAATATGTTGTGAGCTATTAGATTTTAGTTCCACTTCAGGGACATCCTAATGAATGCAACAGACCACATATTATAGGTCTGTCATTTCCTCCATACAAGCTACTAGTTTGGGTGTAAATCCCCTAGGACCAAAAGATATTTATGGTGAGGTTCTTGACAACAACAAGGAGCTTTGAAAGTGAATTGCATCATGCCAGAGCAAGTGGCCATATATGAACTAGTGGTGATGTGTGATGGTTGGATTGGTCTTACTACGTGGAGTATCATCAACATCTTGACATGATGTGACATGAAGACTTTCTTCCAAAAGACGATGCTTCAGATCAGGTGCATGACGCCATGTACATTCTCAGATTGGAGGAGTTGATTGATCAGGTAGGACAGGCCATCACTAATAATGGATCATAATATAAGACTATCAAGGAGATTCTGATAGAGCAATGGCTGTATATTTTCTATTGCATGTACTGTACATTGTATCGATCTTATATTGATGGATATTGGGGAGCTTCATAGGATGCAGCAATCAGTGGAGACAACCCAGTCTATTACTAGATTTATTTATAACCACATATGGGTCCTATCATTGATAAAGAGGTGCACAAGAGGAGAGATCTTGAGACTAGGTGTGAGATGGTTTGCTGCAAATTATATTGCATTTGATAACCTCCTTGAGAAGAAAGCAGACTTGCATTAGGTGTTGGTTAGTGTCGAATGGCAAGAGAGCACGTGTGGAAACCGGCATCGAGGGGACTAATGTAGAGAACTAGGTCATAAGACAAACATTTTGATAGTAGGCTAAGAAGATAGCGAAGGCTTTCAAGTCGTTATATGAAATGTTTCGGATCGACGACAGTGAGAGGTACCTCTAGATGAGCTTTCTATATCATATGATGAAGAGAACAAATAATCAAATCAAGAAGATAGATTCGAAGAATGCTCAAGAGTATATCAACATCATTGAATAGTGGTGGGACTACCAAATGGGTAGGAACTTGCATCTAGCAGGTAAAGAAGTGAAGAACATTGAAAATTTAACTGCTTCTATACTCATACAATTTTACTAAAATAATTATGAACTCTATTTGCAACTTACTACCTAAACCCGAGATTTCAATACACAATACTTGGGATCAACATGGATGAGAAGCTCCTAACTGCTCTACTTAATATAATATGCAAGATGAAGCTTGATCCAGAAGTTGCGGCCTTATCTACAAGAAGTAAGTTCATGGTTTGCCGACCTGGACCAAACCACCCAATTTGGTCCGTATCAAGCCAAATTGCCATAGAAACGGTCCAGTTCGGCCCTATTTTTCGAATCAGGGCCGAATCGGGCTAAATCGCCGGTTCGATATAGTTCGGGGTCGGTTGATTTGGTCCAATTTCTAATTTTTTTAGTGTCGTTGGGTGGGATTTTTTTTAATTCCCGATATGGTATGGTACAGTACCATACCGACTAGTTACCGGCATGCAGGTCGGTACCGATTCAGCCTTCTTTGGGTAAGTTAACTTAAGTGGCATGTGTTTGTTAACTTAACTCTATCTTTAATCATTAGTGTATTATATATATGTTTTTTAGAGATAGATATTTAGAAAGGACACTAACAGCTTAGGAGTCTCAACAGCTATCGTAAGCAAGAAAGTATGAATCCAGATATATTAAATATCAACGATAATTACTATTAGATATTAGATAGTTACTAATATAATACTATCTTATATGTAATTTTCTTTAAGGTTTTTGCAGCTAAATGGTGAATTTATTTTGGTTTGTTGGCAAAAAATCTTATGTGGCTAGCCATCGGGACCCTCTCCTAAATGGTATACTCGAGTGGTTGTGAGCATAACAGGTCCACCTTCACCCTCATGTACAGTAAGCAAATGAACCATTTGACATAGAAGTGCCTGAGCCAAGGTTTCTTGAGCCGGTACCGTCGGTCGTATCGGCCAATCGACGGTATGGTTTGGTACGGTTTCGTACCATACCGAATCGAGACAAACCGACAAAGGCAAGCAAATCCGAACCAAAAGAAGAAAAAGAGAGAGAGAAATAGAGAGAGAGGAGGAAGAAAGAAAAAGAGGGAGCGGAAGGAGCCGACGAGGCTATCGGACAGTCTCCGGCTAGCCACCATGGCCATCAGAGGGTGCAGTCCATGGGCGTGGCGTTGCGGGCATGAAACAGGAGCGACGCCTCTGTTTCACGAGTTTTTTTAAAAAAAATTGATTTTAAGTGAAGCCGGCAAATAGTTTGCCGGCTTCATGATTTTTTATTTTTTTATTTTTAAAAATCTCTGAAGTCGGCAATTGGGTTGCTGACTTCATCAGTTTAAAATAAAAAAAAAATGAAAACAAGCGACGACCTGTTTCGAAAAAGAAGAAGGGGGCGGAGCCGTGGAGGGGCTCCGTCCGCTCGACCGCCCTCAGGCCATCTGTGTCGGCTCGTTGGCCGCGGGGGGCCTCACAACGGAGGCGCCGTCCGTTCGGTAGGTCGCCCCCCGAGTGCTTTCTCTCTTTTTCGCTCTCTTGAAAGCTTTATTGGACGATACGAGGATCGGGAGCCCTCTGATAGCCGCAGCCGGCCACCGTCGGCCTTCGGTGGCTCCCACCTCCCTCCCTCTCCTCTCTCATTTTCTCACTTTCTCTCTCTTTCCCTCCCATATCACCGGTGTACCGAATTTACTAGCCGAACCGTGCCAGTTCCCCGCCAGGCCGGTACAATACAGAGTGTATTAGTCGGTTCGGCACGGTACGGAAAACCCTGGCCTCAACGACCTCATATATGTTCATGACAATCTGAGGTTGAGACTGAAATACATTCAAAAGGAAGTAGAGTTGAAGTACTTGGATCCGATTTATAATGTTTTTGTTTAGGATGAGGATGATCCAATGATTGAATGGCTTGTGGGCTAGCAATAGGAACCACAGCTTAATATGCTAGGATTGCCTCCACAACCAGCCAGCTTGTATCTAGCAAGGCTGGGATAGATGCAGAGTGATGGGCAGATCGCAACATTTCATATATGCTTCAAGTTAATCAGCCACAACTAGAGGGATCACTGGGGAGCCGATCATCATATCTCCATGTCTGAGATATGACCGACAATTTCTTAGACAAGGCCACCATGCTATGGATGACTCAGATAGAAGGGCGACATTCATCCTCCCCAGATAACCAGGAAGAGAGGGGCTCGAGGGGAACTAGACAGCTTCTCGGTGTAGCTTGAAAGGAAGAAAAAAGGTAGTTGCAGTCCCGATGGAGCGAGTGGAAGTCAGTTCACTCAAGTTCAAAGATCAAGGAAAACAACAGTGATAGTTCTAGTGATCATGGATCTAGCAATCAAAAAGTGGAGGACATGAGATCACCATTTATAAGGCACAAGCATAAGGTGGTCTATGATTCAACGGTATCTTAGTTTACGCATGTCACACAGGATAGGACTATAGTGCCTCCAGCTGGTAGAGCCCGCAAGGATATGATTGCATATAGGACATGGGCTCCTCAAGGTCATTCAAGACACAATGCAGCTGCAAATGGCTTTGCATGTGGAGTAGGATTCATAGACATATCAAGTTCTGAGTTGTATACCAGATCCTATTACCTGTAACCACAAGTAGCTTATGACACATATGAATATGGGTTAGTACGTCTGAGACATCATCTTTCAGTAGCTATTATCTTACGTAACCTGAAGCACCTTGCGGGTCATATTTTATTGCCAACATATTTGAATGGGTCCCTCCACAGCCGTATTATTAGCCAGAGGATGCCTTTCAAAGCCAAAGTTTCAACAAGAGATCTGAGATTGGTTATAATCCAGAGCACATACTTTATGGGATGAGCATATATGACTACAACGCTACTTGATTAGAGGGATGATCTGGTGTGCCTCTTAACTATGCTAATGATATGGACAGTTACAGGTGATATCTCCACTCAACAAAATTCTAGATGTCAGTATTTATGTTGTACTTTAAATGTATGTAATTAATTGTGTCATTTTATGTTTTACATCTCACTAATTGATTTAAGGATATTTTTTGTTGCTTCTCCTAGTGTGCAAAGCCAAGATCACTGGCTTTTTTCTTTATATTTTGGTTTTGGTCCGACACTAATGCAAAAGTTGGGGGTAGCAAACCTAATGACCTAGATTTTTAAAGTTTTTGGCTCCCCAAATTAGTGTTGTTTGATTTGTTTCAGTGGAAGGGCATGGTGACACAGAAAAATCACTCAAAATGTCAAAAGCATCATTTAAGGTGCACTGAGGTGATAGAAAAAAATTGAAATTAGACTTAAAATCATTCAAAAAACCAAAAAAAAATTGAGAAGTTCTTATTAAACCCTAAAAAATAGAGGAAAGAAAAGATTTGATGATTTGGAACCAGCAAATAATGGCATACCATATGCGGTATGGTACCATACCGAACCAGTGGCCGAGCGATCAGGTCCTAGTTCCGGTTCAGCCAACCTTGCCTTACACAAAAGTTTACTTCATTACAAAACTGTCTTATGCAGACTCAGTTCTTTGAAGAAAAGTTGAGAAGATGTCTGTGTTTTCAGACAATTCTGGTTGGTAACCTGTCTTTATGTTGTTATTTTAGATGTTGTTTAAGTGCATGCTTCATACTCATGTTACATTTAGTCATGCTATTTCCTAGCAGATGAGTTGCTTATGTATGCTCTTAGATGTCTTCTTTCAGGAAGCAAGGGCAAATACATAGGTCGATATAGAATTACTGATACTGATTCATTAGAGGCTGCAATGGAAGCTGGTGGGAGGATTCGACTGACATTAGAAGCAAAGCTCTCTCCTGGACCCCCTATACTGAATCTTCGCCGACATGGTGCTAATAGTCGTTGGCATGAGCTTGGTGCCAATGTTGCAAGTGGCAACTTCCTTGCAGCTAAGGTGAGTCTTTCATGTCTTGTGCACGATTATTCATGTTTGCTGGTCTTATTTTTCATTATTCTTGTCAGAAACAGGATTCATTTGATTATCATTCTTTTCCAATAAAATGATATCACTCAAGCAATATGTTTGAAAGATGAGCAAAAGTTTGGGAGAAAACCATTCTATGGATGACAATCTATTTGACCAATAAGTATATTCTCTATGTGCCCTTCTCTGGGTTATCCAGCACCATTTCCTTATTTTTCTATAAGATGTGCAACCTGTAGATATAATCTTTTATGTATAACAGTCTTTAATAACTGACACCATGATATCCTCTTTTGCAACTTAAAATTAGAACTAATGCTGGATGACAACTCTATTTTCCTCATACTTAAAGAGGCAAGGTCCCCAATTCTCTATCTTTGTTGTCCTCAAGGAGAAAATTTGGTCCTACTTGTACTATTATTCTGAGTCAGGGAAAGAACAAGAGCCTACCTTTAAGACTCTTAGATTATCTTCTGTGTTAGAGATCAAGAGAGCTTAGCTCTTTTGACTTGTCTTGGTCAGGATAAGAAGAGACCAATGATATTTGGTAGTAGTCATCTGTATGCAGAAGGGACATTCATGAATATAAGATGAAGATGAAAAACATTCTGCAAAAATCATTAGGTTGAGAAGGTGCAGTAAGGAGGGTGAAACTTATTTGGTGTTTTATCATATCTACTTGTGTTGTTATTACAATAAGCCCCTGTGGCATAAAGATTTTTTTCCTCTATATTCTATTTGGCCTTCATTTTTATGCCACCTTAACATGAGGGGTTCTTCTTGGCTATCTTTTTCTTCTTTTTTTTTAAAAAAAAAGGGAATCTTATTAATGCTTCCAAGCCAAAAAAGAAGAAAGAAAAGGAAAAGGTTCCAATTCTTATATTATTTATGGTTTTAGAATGTTTTTGACATAAATTAGACTGTGGGCAAGGCAAATTTTTGAATTTCTGTTCTCAAAAATGCTCTTATTTTTCTGAATGGTCGCTAACATATTCATAGAGATTATAAGCAGATGCACTGGTCAGGTGCTTTTAAAATTAAAAATTTAAAGTTTTGCTATCTCATTTTTTTGACTAGTGCAGGTAGGTGACTCCTTTTCCTTCTCTTTTGGCAGAGAAGAGGCATTGTAGATGGTGTTGATTTCGGATCAACTGGTGAAGTTAAAAAAATATATGCTTCACGTATACAAGAAAGGCTTGACAAAGAGTGTATAGTTATACTATGCAATCTGGGCTATTCTAGTTCGGGAGAAGTTTTAAATTGCAAGTATGCTTACTAGCTTCTATGAATGGATTTATAAATTATACCAGATCTATCTGATTGTGGATGTAGCCTTGCTTTTCTGTTTTTAAAAGATGTCTTGCAAAGTATGATTTACCAGGAACTTAGTCTGTGGTTCATGCAATTTGCATCTGCATCAACTATTAAAATGTTATACTTCTATCTGAAATGAACTTATTACTTTTATGGATATTTAAATATTGAGGATGATGCATGTTGATATGAATCTCATCAAGACATGAGGATATATGAGATTAAAGATGCACAAGGTCTGGGCAAAGACTACAAACACAAGAAGTCAACAATTGTGGAAGGCTAGGAGTGGAAGTGATGGTACTTCTGATGTTTGGTATCATCCATCTTTGTCTAACTGGATCATGATCAATGTGCTTAATGGTCACAAGCAGAACTCGAAAACTAATACATGTGGATGTTGTTAGTGCCCGTCTGCAGTAGCATTTCGTTCATTTTTTAACCTAGAAATTGCTGCTTTTTTACTAAAATAATGTTATTTCAATATTAATTTGCATCTACTAAAATTTTGCATTCTGGGTATGCATATTATGTATTATGTAATATGCAACAATTAGATGAATACATTGATATTTGTGTGTTCTACTTTTTGTAGATTTAGGCAAGTGCTTTACAAATGCTCTCACTTCTCAAATCTTATCGATCTTCAGTTTGATCCTAGACCCAAGTTTGCTCCTATGATTTAAATAATATCCTGCCTTAAGCATGGTTGTGCATACATGTTATATGAATGTTGAAATTATAAAAGCTTTCGTGAACAGAATAATATTCATGATTTTTTTGTTATTTACTCATCACTAATGTTAAGATGGATGGTGAAGATAATGGTTTATTTCTTTTGACTTTTCCTCCACCTCGTAAACTAGTTGCTATTTTGCTTCATTAGTAAAATTTCCATCTGTTCTCAAATAGGACGAGGAAGTAACATATCATCGAGCCTCTTCACAAGGATGTAATAGAGGGAAATCAGACAGGTTGAAGATCGGTGAAGGAGGGGCTGGATAAAAATAGCTAGCTGTTCAATTGATGAGCAAGAAAACAGTATAGTGCTTTATTGCAAGAAGGTTATATATTGAATTGCCATGAATTGTGAGAATGTCGCTTGACGAAGCAAGCAGTGTTATTGAAAGCTCTGTAATGAAGATGAAGATTGGTACATGCTTTCAGTTTCCTTCGGCATGAGGTTCATTTTTGATGCTTGGATATTTTGATTTTGGATTTTCATTTTTCATGTGTCATAAGAAGGAATAGTTTGATCTTGTAAACCATAGAATGGAGTTATCTGATGCAATTTGACGGGACCAGCAAAACCTTGTCAAAAAATATAATTGTATGAGTTGCAGTTGTATATATCCCTGATTCTTCCTATCCACAGGTTACCTAGAACATCTACTCTTTAACCCTCAAAGATCTTCCTTTTAAAAGCTAGAGATTAGCTGAGGTTGCTTCTGGCAGATAATTTTATATCTCAAAAGATGCACAGACTACTGAAAATGGTTTTGGGAATTAGGAGATTTCTTTCAATTGGATCTACCAGCTTGAGATTGGCCAAGGGTTGCTTGGATGTTTATCGCATTCTTACAGATATTTACATCCATGTTAACTACCTTAGCACTCTTGGAAATGTGCTGATGTACTCCCTGCAAAAGCATAGTCCTGCATCACATGTCCAACATATTGTTACCTTACAATGTATATATGCTCGTGTATTTTACTTCTTGAATCTTCGTTTCAGCATTTTCTGTAGTTGGCTACCACAATTAATTAAAACCTTCTAAAATGTTTTCCCTCTTTTGCTTCACCATTTCCATTACCTTTTTTTACCTTTCCTCAGATTTTTGACAAACCCCTTTTTGTAATCATCAAGGACTCACTTTTATTTGTTGGGATTTTGCAGCACTTATGAAGTTGCTACTGCTTGTGCATTAGCTATCAATGCAGATAAACTGATCTGCATAACAGACGGTCAAATTCTTGATGAACAGGGACAAGCCATTCGTTTTTTGTCTCTCCCAGATGTGGATATGTTGATTACAGAGCATGCGAAGCAAAGTGAAATAGCTGCAAAATACATCAAGGTTGTAGGTCAAGATGATATGCATTGTACATTGCTATCTTGATTTAAAAGAAGACCACAAACTTCCTTTTGAATGGGAAAGGTTACGGAGAAAAGTATAATGCAACTTTTGTTAAGAAAAGTGGATTTCATGAGCTTGGAAATCCCTCTTCAAAATAATGGAACACAAAGTTCACACTAGCCCAAGATCACACCGAAAATAGAAGAAGAACAATCGAAATTGGGGGGCAAGAAAAAGACTTCTATCATATAAAAAGATTACAAGTGGAGCTCTCTACAATAACCCTCTCTGAGTACTCTATGTTGCATTGAACTCTCAGCCCTATATTTATGATTACATAAGAGAATTTAAGAAACCAACCTTAATAAATACAAAAATGACTTTTAGAACTCGTAACTATTTAATGTCACTCTTGGAAAAGCAGACCGTGACCCTTATATTTTACATGACTTTTACATTACTCATGACTCTTTTGATTATATATACTTGACTCTTTGACTTCTATCTAAATATTAAATAGCAAACTATATTTTCTCCAAAAAATACACTTTAAAATAAATTTAACAACTTTTCAAAATGGTGTCGGGTTTGACAATGGGAATGGCTTGTGCTCTGGTGAACAGGAGTTTGCTATTGGAGGTGAAGAGCTATTGAGCACTTCAAATGGGTGCCTTTCAGAGCTGGCTGCTGCAGCATATGTGTGCAGAGTAAGTTTGCATCCATGCGGCATGGCTTTCTTCCTTGCGACTACATAATTTTGTGTACATGTTTTTTTCCCTTTTCTTTATATCCACTGCGATTTTTTTTCCTTTTTCCTTGATTTTAAGCTTCTATAGATGTCATCATTAGATGAGATGATAGATGATGATAGCACCCTAAGATGTCAGCACATATATAACATATTTGTTCTGTGGAAACCTCTTTTCTTGCTTCTTCGCGATGAGAGTTTCAGTCTCATGAGAAGCTTTTTCATGTATCTGTTTTCTTTCATCAATCATCATGTAGTTGCTGTTGTTTTCTGAAAGAATCTTGGATAAGCAAACATTTTCTATTGACAACTGAAGCCATGATAATATGAGTTAGTGGCAATTCACCATGATTGGTTTGCAAACTTTGAAATGCTAGGTTGGGTACAACCACCTGCATGTGTTAGGAGTTTCAACTTGGACCACCTCAATTGGAGGAACTGTTTTACTTGTGACTTGTGAGGACTAAAGCTAGGATTTTTACTATCTGGTCATAGGAGAGTGGCCTGCAGAGCCAGAATACTTCATTATTCATTTGTCCATGCAATCTACTTATCATTATTAGAAACTGATTTTCTTTTACTTGTCAGGGTGGAGTTCAAAGAGTTCATATTGTAGATGGTACTCTCAGTGGGGCCTTGCTGCTAGAATTATTTACAAGAGATGGAGTGGGGACAATGGTGGCTCGGTATGTAGTGATCTTGCCAACTCGCGCTTGTTTTTTCATCAAAGAATGCTTTTCCTGCAATATAAACATGTTTCTGCATTTGATGCTTGATATGCAGAATTTTGGACTTAGCATTCCTGATCTTAATGCCCATTTATCAAATGAAGCACATTCATCCTATTAATTATTGATGAGAGGGTTAATTATTCTCAAGACCATACTGGCTCACTCTTTTGAAATATTCTATACTATTGCTTGAAGAATCTAAGGCTCCTTTAGGTTTTGTCATAGGCATAGTTATGAAAAAGGGATCTGACAAACTGTTGAACCTCTAGTACAATTCCCATACCAGATGAGGATCACCTTGCGTGGACCTGGGTGTTAATCTAGAAAATGAAAAAGAAATATGGAAGCAAACGATGGAGACACGAGGAGATGCTAGGGTTTTGGCGTTGGAATAAGAGAAAAAGAGGGAGAGTTAGGGAGAAAAGATCAATTGGATTCCACTGTATTAAACCCTAATACAATATATATATATATATATATAGCCAATATGGCCTGACCAAAAAACTTTCTTGGCTAACCCATATATGAAAGCACTCATCGAACCCATGTACACCCATGTCTCATATGCTTTCATTCCATGGACTTAATCCCAGTCCAAACCATGAGTTGGCCCCCCTTAAGACCTCTCAAATCAAGCCTTAAGCCTTGGGATCAAATCCGATCCTAGACCCATGCAAAAATCCCATGTAGCTCTACCTGCGACACTGAGTCGACCCAGTCTCAGACTGAATCGACTAATCTGAGACTGAGTTGACTCACCTGCGTGCCATGTCAGAAATTCCAAAATGCTGTCTTCTGTCTGGTACTTTCTCTGAGACATGGTCGATTCAGTTTGAGTCGATCCAGACCCCTGAAACTGCTTCTTCTCTGCAGTCTTCAGCTTTGACTTTGGTTCTTTGCTCCATCTTATGTCCCCAAGTCATCGGAGCTCCAATCAAGTCCCTCAAGGCCCTCAACACCTGGATCTCAAGCCTGTGGATGCCGCCATCCTAGGATCATTCCTGTTCTAGTCCTAGGACCACACCTGTCCTAGTCTCCTGAAGCCGACACCCTGACTCTTCCTGTGGCCTTCCAAGGCTTGAGAGCACCACACCAACTCCTACAATCTTCATCTTGGTGCCCTCAAGCTTTTGCACTCCTGGCAATATCCTCCTGCATGATCTCGCTATTTTTGCATACCCTAACAGCCTCTTGTGTGAACATCCTTGCCATCGCCAACCTTCTTCAGCTTCTGAGCTCTCTTGGACATCTTTGGGATGACCGCCTCCATAGCTAAAGACCCTTATTTGCATCTTGACACCACTTTGGAATTTGTGGACTCCCTTCTGCTTGGCAGCTGTACCACTTGCCTTGGACTTCTCTGGAGAAACCATAATGTTCTTAAACCAACACTCGCTGCAACTGATGCTTTTTCTGACACAATCTCCTCAAAGTCACGTCTCTCTATCTGTACACTTCGCTCCACCTAGCTCTGTGTAGCCCTGGCGCTGATGCTGGGATATCGCTTCTCTTCTTGTACCTCCCCGTTTTGAACACGTGCCAAAACCTTCTCCACCTGTGAAGCCACCTTTATCCGGTGCTCCATCTGAACCTAAAGTCCTGATGCCACAGAAGTTGATTCTGTACCGAAGTCACTCGAGGCCAACCACTCAACGTTGCCCTGTTAAGCCTACCACTACACCTCGATCACCGTCGCTGCTCCTTCGGATCTTCAGTACTCTATGGATCCCTCCGAAGCCATTTCAGACCCTCTGCATCCTGCAGGCTCCTCCGAAACCATCAAGAGCTCATCCGACTCTTCTGACTTGGTGATTGAACCAATGAAATCCAAGCTGTTCCTTTCTCCTCCCTTGCACTTCTTCCAAAGCGGACACTCCCACTTAAAGTGTCTTGCTTCACCACACTTGAAGCACATCCTAGCCTCCTTGTTGTCTTTCTTGGACTATCTCCGTCCCATTTGCTCGCTGTTTTCTTTCCTTTTTTGGGCCTCTCTGAAACCGCAAGATCCTCCTGGAAGACCTCCCCCTTCTTTATTTGCTCCCGCTGCTCATTGGACCTGAGCACTGATACAATCTCCTCGTACATCCGTGTCTTCTTACCATACAGCAACGTCGTCACCAATGGATCGAAGTTCCTAAGTAGCGAATATAACAGAACAGGCTCTTGTCCTCCTCTTCGAGCTCCATCCCAATGTTAAGCAAGTCCATGCTCATCCGATCGAACCACTGAATGTGTACCACAACATCCTCATCTTCCTGCATCCGAAGGCTATACAGTTGCTTCTTCAGTATCAACTTATTGCACATGTTCTTCCTTATGTACAATTGGTGCAACCTCAACCACAAACCCTTGGGTGTTCTCTCCTCCAACATGCCATATAAAACTTCATCCGCCAGACAAGCCCTAATCGTGGCACATGCCTTTTTCTCTAAGGACATTCACTACTTGTCATCCATCTCCTCCGGCTTATCCTCCAAGGCCGAATCCAGCTCCATCTGAACCAGCAGATCTTCTATCTTAACCTTCGACATAGTGAAACTCTTCTTTTCGTCAAACTTCTCAAATCCCACTTTTACCCCACTGCTATCCATGATCACAACGAATTAAAATAGCACAAGATGTAAATCTGAAAAAATACTTGACTAGGGAGGGTGGACAGTAGCCTCCAGATCTCTTCCTTCCTTACAAAATATGGAGAAACCTTTAGATCTAAATCTCTACTGATCCTTCTGCTGAAAACTTGATCTTCTTCTTCCTCCATGTTCAACCTGCTGCGTTGCTCAAATACCAATTGTTGAATCTCTGGTACAACTCCCGTATCAGATGAGGATCACCTTGCATGGACCTAGGTGTTAATCCAGAAAATGAAGAAGAAATGCAGAAGCAAATGATGGAGACACGAGGAGACGCTAGCATTTTGACGTTGGAACCAGAGAGAGAGAAAAAGTTAGGAAGAAAAAATCAATTGGATTCCACTGTATTAAACCCTAATACAATCTATATATATATATATATATACACACACACACACACACACACACAGCCAATGTGGCCTGACCAAAAAACTCCCTTGGCTAACCTATACATGAACGTACTCATCGAGCTCATGTACACCCATGTCTCACATGCTCTCATCCCATGGACTTAATCCCAGTCCAAACCATGAGTTGGCCCCCTTCAGACCTCTTAAACTAGGTCTTACGATCCCTAGGATCAAATCCGATCCTAGACCCATGCAAAAATCCCGTGTAGCTCTGCCGGTGACACTGAGTCGACCCAGTCTTAGATTGAGTCGACTCACCTGCATGCTATGCCAAAAATCCTGAGACGCTATCTTCTATTTGGCACTTCTTCTGAGATATGGTCGATCCAGTCTCTATCTAAGTCGATCTAGACCCCTAAAACTGCTTCTTCTCTGCAATTTTCAGCCTTGGCTCTGGTTCCTTGCTCCACTTTGTGTCTCAAAGTCTTCGGAGCACCAACCAAGCCCCTCAAGGCCCTCAACACCTGGACTTCAAGTCTGTGGATGCCTCCACTCTAGGACCACTCCTGTCCTAGTCCTAGGATCACACCTGCTTTAGTCTCCCATAGCCAACACCCTGACTTCTTCTGTAGCCTCCCAAGGCTTGAGAGCACCACACCAACTCCTACACAAACCGGTTCCTGACTGAAAACTACTGAATCAAATGCCTGGCTGGTCTGAATTCTTCACATAAGACTAGAACAATTTGACTTGCCAGAAGCTGCCAAATCAGTTAGTTTTTTCAAAGTACTGGTGAGTGGTGACAACCGGCAGTCCAAACTAGGTTTCAAAATGCATATCAAAAATCAAGTAGTTGATATGAGGATCAAACAGGTCATCTGAGATCAAAATGCCAACCACTCAATCATCAAGATAGAACTCATATTTGTTTTACTTTGCTACTTCTCAACTTGTGTGTTAGGCATATTTGAAGCACATTATCATATTTTAGGAATCAATTCTTTCATATAACTTTTCGTCTTTCATAGCAAATCAAATATATATACATTGATTTTATTCTTTCTAAATATTTTCAAAATATTACTATTTAGAATAAATAAAGATATAGTTAGATTCTACAAATCTTCCCATTAAAATAATTCTTTTTCTGTTTGATACAAAACCAGAACCGCAGATATATATTTTTTTTCTTTTGGATATTTTCAAAATTTTACTGAAATCACCAATTGATTCTACTTATTTTTATATATTATGTATACGTAATCATTTTTTTTTAAAAATGGATGCTCATGATTATTATTTATGCTGTGATTAAAGAATATATATAAATGTAGACTCATGCGATGTAAAGGATAGTATTTGATACAAAACCAGAAACACAAATATACTTTTTTTTATTCTTTTGGATATTTTCAGAATTTTACTGAAATCATCAGTTTATTCTACTTATTTTTATATATTATATATACATAATCATTTTTCAAGAAAAGTGGATGACTCATGATTACTATTTATGCTGTATTTACTGAAGAAGATTTCTCACTAATTATTTATATTTTCTAATGTTATATCTAATTTTTAAAAATTATTTTATTTTTAAAAAAATATTCTCAGTTATAATGCTGTCCTGATTGACCTGGTGGCCAGACGAATGACCTTGTGACATGGACCCTTGACCAGGTCAGTCTCCGGCCTGGTTTTACAACTATGATTTTAGGCTTATTTGCATAAATGAGTTAATCCTCTTATTTTACTGTACACTTAGATTAGTATAAGTCTAAAGCGTTATATTTCTCAGTGGATGGCTTTTTCCCATGATATACCAATGTGATCATGCACCCTCTTCTGAAAGGTTAGAATTGATTTCTGATGTTTGCATGATGTTTGGTTTTTGAATCTGCAATATATTAGGTTTTGATGGACTGGTAACTTATGCTTTCCAAGTAGGCTTAAAGTGCTAATTATCTCTTAATGAGTACTTTCTCTGCAAAACTAATAACACCTAGTTTTTGGAGAGTTTAAATCCATTAGAGCACTCAAAGTCTTACTTTTTATTCCTCTCACCATATATTTCAGTGATGTGTATGAGGGAATGCGGAATGCTAGATTGGCAGATTTTCCTGGCATTAGAAGACTTATACAACCTTTAGAAGTATCTGGTGCATGGGTTCAGAGAACTGATGAAGAGGTTCACACTGAGTCATCTTCTTTGGTTTAAACTTCAATTTGCCATTTGGTTAAAGCTAGATATGATTTTCATTTCCTCCATTCCTTGCAGTCAAATTGTAATATGCGAAAGAAAGTTACAGCATCTATATGTAGCTTTCTTGGGTCTAGAGTCATACTTTGTAAGCAGAAAACCTTTTTCTAATGCTCTTACATGATCCTTGTGTTCAGCTTCTTAAACAATCGGATTCATTTATAGTTGTGGAGAGAGATGGTTCAATCATTGCTTGTGCTGCACTTTTTCCCTTCTTTGAGGAGAGATGTGGAGAGGTTGCTGCAATTGCTGTGTCCCCTGAGTGCCGTGGACAGGGGCAAGGGGACAAATTGCTTGGTATGCTTATCTGAAAAAATGTCAATTATTTTTTCTTTTCTTTTGTTCCCAAGGAGTACATTTTTTTTTCAGTGTATTTGAAATTGTATATACATGCATTCATTTACTTAATCATCATTGTTTTGTGATTGTATTGCAATTAGAATTTAATATTAACTTGCCAATTGTTGATTCTGAAATTTTTTTTTGGTCACTAATTAACTTCTGAAAATTGAGATATGAAGCCAAAATGAGGAAGAATTAGCTAATATATTCATCCATTTTCATGTTCGATGATCCTACATCTATCTACACTTTGATATACCCTATCCTCAGATTAAATCTAGACTATGCTTATAATTTTCTGAGCTACCAACATAATTTTATCTTTTATATATTCAGAGCTGTTGGACTGTTTAGAACTCTGAAGATAAAACTTTTATATGTTGTTGGCTTTATTTGATCATGTTCCCAACTCCTAACCCTAATCCTTATCCCATCAATCAATATTGGCTAAGTCATTTTGCTGTGCTAATCAAGCTATGCATGCACAAAGCAAGCCTTTTTGTATGCATAATCATAACTTCTCCAGATCATCTTATGTTCTCCCTTCCCTTTTATCACATTTTCCCTCTAATCAAAGCCATTCTCTTCATCAGGTTTGCTCTGGTCTATGTGAAATGCCTATATTATTTTAATTATGTTTCCACTGTTTATGGAACTCTTTAAGTTACCCTAAACACACTTGTCTCCAGTGCTCTTTCATTCTTTTACCAAGCATCTTATTTGTCTAGGCCAAACATGATAAAAAATCTGTTATTGGATGAGTTATCTCCTGTGGAACATGCCATGGATTTAATGAGTTTGGATTGATTACAATATCCGACATGATTATTCTGTTTTTGAGGCCTCTCTACATGTATTTGGTGACATTTATATCATTCCATACAATCTAGCCACACTAAGGTTCTATTGGATGCACAACAAGGCAAGAGTCAGAAAAGAAATTTAAAGAAAAAACAAAATGAAAAATGGAGATACAGTTTTAGGTGGTTTGGCCAAATCCATGGCCTACATCCATGGGCAAATACTGCTAAGGTTATTTCTATTTGTCAAAGAAGATCACAAGCTACAAGAGGGGATATCACCTTATAATTGAAGCCCCACTACTTGCTCCCAAACTTCATGTATTTTGCTTTTAGAAACAGAGAAGATAAACAGAGGAGAGTGTCTGGCCAAAAGAGATCTCCTCTCTTTAAAGAAATCCAGGGGATACAAGAAACTCTATGGTGCCCTTGCTCCAGCTTCCTTTTTTTCGTTTTTGTCTTCTTTGCTCTCTTCTCTGTTATCTGCCCCCAAGTAACTTGAGCAAGCAAAGATTAACAGCCCTTTGTTGACAAACCCATTCCAACAGCTCAAAATAACAACAGGGTAGGGATTACAGTGCAAAATAGAAAAGGATCTGGTGTCACAAGCTTCATATAAGCACACATGACAACTCTGTCATCGCTACAATTATGCCCACCTCCACCCCCACCCCCACCCCAAAAAAGATTGTGTAACCCAAATATTTGTGAAATGAAAAGATATCATAACTCTTACATGTTGATTCCCTTGTGTTGTTTTTGTAATTTTCCTATAAAGTCTCAACTCTCAAGGGCATCAAACAATCATTCAAGTTATAAGCGCTTCTCCACTTGTTATTCTTGAGTTCCAGTCAATACCTTTATGGATTCTTTTGTTCTTTTTGGTGATACAAGTTGCTGGCCTCCTCACATCAGTGAATTGTTAAACATGTAAAAATATAGGAAGAAGAATGGAATGTCCATGTTCGTTTGTCGATTATGATTGATTAGTGAGAAAGACCAAGTTATAGTGAACAATTGGAGTTCCAATTCCATGATTTTTTTTTTTTTGTGAAGTGTTGTTACATGTTAGAGAGCAATCAAAGTTGATGAATGGATGTGTGAACACATGGTGACATACTAATAAATCTGAGAGCTACCCAAGGATTGTTTTCTATTAGTCTTTTAAATATATATGAATTCTAAAGGATTGTTCTATTTCATCAATTAAATTAATGAGTACTTGCAGTTATCATTTTTTATTATGTTACTTTTGGTGATAGAAGTGTTTGCAAAATTCTTCAATTTTGAGCATATTCATCAACATGGTTAGTTTGAATATGTGTATTTTTAGAGTGTTGATAAAAACTAGGTTTATGATGTAATCTGCAGATTACATTGAGAAGAAGGCATCATACCTTGGATTAGAGAAACTCTTCCTTCTTACAACTCGTGCTGCAGATTGGTATGTATGTCGAAAAAGAATAAAGGAAAACAGAGATTGAAGGACTAAAATGTGATACTGAGTAGTTTTTTTTCCTTTTACTTTCTAGTGATCAAATGAAATATTATACAATTAATTGTGCTATCGATACTTTTTTATCTGGTCTCATGATGATCAGGTGTTTCAGATATGACCTTGTTTGTGGTAGTTCATTAGGCTGTGTAAAAATTGAACGGAGAAGTGCTAGAGTTTGTGCTAGCTCTCTATTGTGTCACTTATTACTGGATTAATTCAATATTGCACACTCCCTATTTTCGGGTCACCAGTAAGAGTTTATGTCAATACAGTCTACATTTTCGGTTGATAGGACTTTGGTGAAATCAATTCATCATCCAGTGCTTTGAGGATCATTCAAGAAATAATGGATCATAATGAATTTTCCATAGAGGATAGTTGGAAGTGTATTTTACAAGCTAAACAACTTTGGCTTTATGACCTGAGGGCACATGATGTTGATTTCTATCCGTCAGAAACTTTTTTTTTTGTGTAAAAAAATCTATTCATCCATATGAGTTTATAGGTTGAAAAATGAGTATACCATGATTGTGGTCTGGGGACGTTCAAAATGGTTTGACATGTTGGGACCTTGAATGAGTCCTAACTCTTCTAGGGCTGAATAATAAGTTGTCTAGAATATGAAGAACTACTTTCCAAATGATAAGTTGGTTTTAAAGTGGAGAAAAAATTATGTATATATGATAGTTTATTCCATAGTAGTTGGGTTTTACAGACTTTGTTTTTTTTGGTGAAATGGCTTTGTCTATTATAGTTATTGAATAATGCTGGATATTATTCTGAAAGTAGCTAGTAAGTGATTGGCTAACACAAGACACCAATTTTCTTTACCAGCCTTTTCTGATATGAAAAGGGGTGTTCAGCAAGAAGCACAAGCTGACACTTTCACCCTTGCTCTCCTATTGCATTTAGTCGTATTTCTTTGATGATCAACACATCTCCTCTGTTCTCTCGTTGGGAGATCAATGACAGAACAATAGAGAGAATCTCAATCAGCAACATAATGTAGATCTATGTCAAACAGGATAACTTGCATTTAGTTTGTACCAAGGTTCGCCGTACCGGGCCCGGTACGGGGCATACTGAGCCGGACCGGTGCTTAAATGGTCCGGTTCGGACCTTTTTTTCGAGAAACACCCCGAACCGCACCGAACCGAGCGGTTCAGTCCGGTTCGTTTCCATACCGTCCAAAACTGGACGGTATGGTTCGTTTCGATCCGGTTCGGCGTGAACCGAACCGTACCGACCGTCCCATGTGAATAAAGTGAGGAGGGGGGTGGGGTCGGAGACCACATGCATAAAAGGAGCATGTTTGGAGTTCTCTGAGATGTCTTAGAGAACTCCCAAGGGTCCGAAAGTTGCGAAGATCTCAATGAAACCGTTGAGACCTTCGAAAAATTAGAAAAAAAAGAAAAAAACTCCATCAAATTGTAGGAGTGGTCCGAGGAGAGGCTGATCTTTGGCCGGAGGTAAGATAATGTGTTATTTTCTTAGTAAATATTTTTTTTTATTTTTATTGTTAAAAATAGGATAAGAATGAGAAAGAATGAAAATAAGAGAAAATCATGCCAAAATCTTATGATTTTGGGATGATTTAATTATATGTGATAGATCTTTAGAAGATCTACACGATGACATCAAAATTATTAATTTTCGTTAATTATATATTTTTTAAATATTTTTAAATATTTATTTATTTAAAAATTAAAAAAAATAAATTTTAGGAAAAAAAATCAGAGTTTAGGAATCATGTTTAGAATGATTCAAGCTACTTAAATCTAATTTCTAAATTTTTTTCAAATATTTGAAATTAAAAAATTATTTTTTTAATTATTTAAATTTAAAATTTTAATTATAAAATAAAAAATATATAAAAATAGTGTTATATTTTAGTTAATTTAAAAATATTATTTGAAGCATATAACATATTTATTTTGAATTTATAAGTTTTAAAATAATTATTAAAATTATTTTAAAATTATATATAATTATTTTAATTATCGTTAAACTATCGTGTTTTGTTATACTTGCATATATTTATAAGAAAAAAATTTAGAGCATGACGTTCGTTCACTTTAATTAATCAGCTATTTTATAGTATATATTTATTTATATAAAAATTATTAAAAAAATAAAAAATCAGTGTTAGTTTTGAAATTGAGAATAATGTTTAGAATGATTCAAAACAATTGAAATATTTGAATCTAACTTGAGATTTTTTTGAAATTTTTTTTGTAAATATTTAAATAGTAAAAAATATTATCAAATAAAAAATATATGTAATTAGTGTTATATTACAGGTAATTCGAAATAATTAGTATTTGTTATATCTGCAGAAATGAGTAAGAAGAAAGATCAAGAGCGTGACATCGGTTGGGATCATGGCGAGATGCTCTCGGCTCGGCATCATTAGAGATGCAAATGGTGCAACACAGAGTTTAAGGGAGGAGTGACTAGGTTGAAGCAGCATCTAGCTGGTGGCTATCCTGATGTGTCAATGTATCGGAAATGTCCGCAAGAAGTCCGACAATTGATGAAAAAGCACTTTGCTGATTCGAAAGCAGCGAAGGAAAGGACAAAGCAGAAAAAAATCGAAGTAAACCGTCGAGCTGCAGAGCCACCTTATCACTCTAGAGAGTCAGAGGAGGCTTCTGCTCCAGATGATGAGGAGGCACAGATTGAGGCTGCCATTCATGCGAGCTTGGCGGATCAGTACCAGTAGGAGGAGATGGCCCGGTACAGAGATCGATTCGGACCATCATGCTACGAATCAGGATCTGGATCAGCGACTGGTAGGGAAGAGTTCGAGTTCAGGAGGACTACCTCAGTCAGAGAGCCTGGTGGTAGAGGGAGCAGACGCAGCATGTCTTCTTTATTGGGAGCTTTTGGCAGTAGGAGGAGGTCCTCCAGAGATATTCCAGCAGGAGCCAGCATTCAGGATTTGGATCCACATGCTTTGTCCAGCAAAGATTCAAAGCAGCAGAAAATTGACAGTATGCTGAAAAAAGATAAGAAGAAGGATATGTGGCGAGCTATTGGATCATGTTTCATTTCAGCCATATTCCAGCAAATGCAGCAGCCAATCCTTACTACCGATTTGCTATTTTAGCCATAGAGACTGCCGGCCAGGGTGTAGATCTTCCAGGACCTAAGGACATCTATGGTCAGCTTCTTGACAGCAATAAGGAGGATCTGCAGAGATGGATTGCTTCTTACAAAAATAAATGGCCTACATACGGTCTGACAGTGATGTGTGATGGTTGGACAGGTCCTACTAGGTGGAGCATCATTAATTTTTTGACATACTGTGATGAAAAAATATTTTTTTATAAATCAATCGATGCTTCAGATAAGATGCACGATGCCACATATATCCTTGGTCTGATGGAGGAGGTGATTGATTCAGTGGGTGAGCAGCATGTCGTGCAGGTCATCACAGATAACGGACCACAATATAAGACTGCCGGAGAGTTGCTGATGGAGCAGCGATCGCAGATATACTGGACCCCATGTGCTGCACATTGCATTGATCTTATATTGATGGATATCGGAAAGATTCGCAGGGTGCAGCAGGTAGTGGAGATTGCCCAGACCATTACTAGATTCATCTACAACCACACATGGGTTCTTTCATTGATGCGGACGTATACTGGGGGGAGATCTTACGATCGGGTATCACACGGTTTACTACCAACTACATAGCACTTGATAGTCTTCTTCAGAAGAAAACAGCCCTACGTCAGATGTTTGTCAGTACCGAGTGGTAGGAGAGCAGATATGCGAGGGCCGGCACTGATGGAAGTCATGTGGAGAACTTGGTGATGAGTCAGTCATTTTGACAGCGGGCTGAGAAGATAGTGAATGCTATCAAGCCTTTATATGAGGTGCTTCACATCGTGGACAGCGAGAGATACCCTCAGATGGGCTTCCTATATTACATGATGGAGAAGGCAAAGAAACAGATCAGTGAGAATGATCCCAAGCATGCTCAAGAATTCATTAACATTATTGAGCACCGTTGGAACTATCAGATGGGCAGAGATTTGCATCTAGCTGGTAAGTTTGGATTCAAGAATGTTTTAAAATATTTTTTCGAAGCATGAAAATAAAATTATGCTTAATCAGTCTTGAAATTTATCTGCAGCTTATTACTTGAATCCGAGATTTCAGTATACTATTCCGGGAATAGATATGGATAGCGAGCTTCTTGCTGCTCTTCGCAATGTCATATATAAGATGGTGCTCGATCCAAAAATCGCATCGTTGTGTCTGCAAGAGGTATGCTAATTTAAAACAGATGTAATTATTCAACTGGATTCGATCTGATATATTTATAAATAATAAATATATTTTATTTCAGACAAAACAGTTTAGAGAGGGATCAGACAGTTTTGGAGTCCCATCAGCTGTCGTAAGCAAAAAGCAGATGAATTCAGGTAAATTACATATCAATAATGAGCAATGTAGATTGATATGTAATTTTGCTTAATAATATCATCAAATTTGATATATAATTTTGCTTTTGTAGTTGAATTCTCAGACGGTCTCTGTTAGTAGCTGTGAGCGTAATTGGTCCACTTTCGTCCTTATCCACAACAAACAGAGAAATCGTCTGACACAAAAATGCCTCAACGATCTTGTATATATTCACTACAATCTGAGGTTGAGACTAAAATGTATTCTGGAGGAAGTTCAGTTGAAGTACACTGATCCGACGCTGGATGATTATGCCGACGAGGATGATGATTCGATCATCGGATGGCTTGCAGGTCAGCAGCAGGAGCCACAGCTTGATGAGTCAGGATCCCCTCCACGACCAGCCAGTGTAGTGGCAAGGGAGATCAGGGTGGATCAAGGGCAATGGGCAGAAAAAAATATTCCACATAGGGTTCCAACTGATCAGCCACAGTCTGAGGGGACACGAGGGACTCATTCATCATATGACTCGCTATCCGATACATATCTTCCCAGAGATTCGAGTGAGAGATGTATAGACGTTCCTCCCGGCAGCCAGCAAGAAGGCATCCATCCTCCCAATCACAGAAAACTCAGTCACAGAGGGGCACAAGGGGGGAAAGGAAAAGACAGTTGCACGTGCACCACTCTCGAGAGTACAGGAGCTATCTGATTCAGATACGAATACCAGGGAGAGTGATGATGATACTGGTAGTAGTAGCCATGGATCTGATGATCAGAGAGGAACTGGAGGACAGGAGACTACCGTTTATGAGACAGCCACAGGGTGATATTCGATTCATCGGTGAGTCTCAGTTTACGCATGTCACACAGGATAGGGATCATGGTGGACGAGTCGGTAGAGATCGTGGGGAGCCGATTTCATATAGACGACGGGCTCCTAGAGGTCGTCCAGCACATGATGCAGCTGCGAACGATCTTGCACGTGGAGTAGGGTCCATGGATGTATCTGGATCATCCTCGCATTATGGATCCTATTATCCACAGCCACCTTATGATCCATATGCATATGGTGCATCCGAGGCATCATCTTCTAGTGGTTACTACCCTATGCAGCCTGGAGCATCTTACGAATCAGATTTTGCTACTGGCATATTTGGATGGGCTCCTCCACAACTATACCATCATCTCGAGGATACTTTTCAGAGTCAGAATTTTAGCGAGAGGTCTGAGATGTCTTACAATCCAGAGAGGATGCCTTATGGGATGATGAATATTCAAAAGTACGGTGCAGCTTGGCTAGAGGGTTGGACTGATGTCCCTTCAGACTATGTTGATGATCCAGATATCTACGAGCGTCAAAGACACTCGACAAAAAATTAAATGCAGAGCACATCTTAAGGTTCGTATATCAGTTATTGCGCTTTGTACTTAAATATTTAGATACATTTTAATGCGTATTTTATATATTTTTTCTTTAGTTTTAAGATGACATAGTTGAAATATAATGTAAATACATATATGTTTGAAATTTTGGATCAAGAGTCTTTGTACCGCAATCTAACTCCAAATTGAATCCAAATATGTCAATAATATGCAATATAATGCCATATTGAGGTTGTATTTATCAATTATTAACTTTAAAAATCTAAAAAAAAAAATTTGAAAATCGAAAAAAATTGTGTACCGGTACCGGACCGGTACGCCCGGGCGTACCATGTATCGGTATGGTACGGTACCGATACTGTACCGTACCGGTCCGGCACCGGCACGCCGTCCGGTACCGGTACAACAAACCTTGGTTTGTACTCTTCTTGATATGCAAATCCATAAAACTCTGCAAATTTAGGTACTCCATAGCATTAGCTTAGTCTTGCTCAAGTTGAACCTCCTATCATTTCCAATGAAATTGACTTCACAGCTTTCAAATATCATATCAATAGCAAACTCCATGTGTGTGTACATGATCTGCATTTCTGATACCTAGTAATTAACAAGGTCAGATACTTTTTATGAATTTTAATCTGTCTTCACTATAAATAATCCTGTTTATAATTCATAATGTTCATCTTTTACTTTATTCATGTCATGTGATTTCTGATTGAAGTCAAAGAGACCATAAATAAAATTGTCAATCGATCTATTTACATGAGACAGGACTCCCTTATCATTCCAAGTCCATTATGCTCTTTTTTAAATTTTCGAAGTCTGTTGTGAGTTAATGAAGATGATTACAATAGCTGTTATATGTTTCAGTTCTAAGGAAAGAAACTGATTCCATGCCTAGTTAGGATTATTGGGAGGTGTACATTGTAGCGTTAGTCTAGGATCAAGTGTGGAAGATTTGAAATCTGAAAAATATGTTTGCAAGATTTTCCACTTGTTTGTGCCGGGATTTTCAATCATTGTTACATTAAATCAAGTGTTTACCTCTAACAAGTTAATCATTTTTTTTATTATCTTAAGGAAAAGGGAGGGCCAAAGACCTTTCCAACTTTCACTAAGAAAGTGAGAGTACACATCAAAGAACAGCCCTTTTGGACTGGGAGAAGAGAGAAAAGGTACATAAGTAGGGAGGAGGAAGAGCTGGGTGGAAACTGTCTACACCTCAACCCCATGAAACCCCCTACTTAATAGTGAATGTTGAGCTTAGGGAACAGCTGAGCTACAACGAAGAGCCACTTTGAAATCTGAAGGCGGAAGTGGAAATTCCACACAACAAATTACTTCTTAATTGTTGTGGATTGAACAGTTTAGCATGTTGATATTGGGTGCATCCATTCAATTTGGGGATGATGAAAATGTGATAAATCATTTGTCCACCAAAGGAAGTTTATCCTAGATATGATGAGTGAGGCAATGCCCTTGTAACATCTTCTCAAGTGATGTCAATATCCACAATGAACTGTTATTTCTGGAGATAGCCAAGGGCATGCATGAAGAAGCCTATTTTTGAAAGAACAATTTGAACCATACTTAACAGTTCTATTAGAGATAGCTAGTTTCTTGAAGGGAAGATGATTCTGTCAAACTATTGTTCTCCATGAAGTAAGTTAGCCTTCTTCTAGTTGCACCAGAGATTTAGATGACGCTTAGGGCCAACAAGAAAAAAGCATGATATATGCTTAAAGTCAATTAGCTTTCTTCTATCTGTGACAGAGATTCGATGACATTCAGGTGAAACAAGAAAAACTGCATAAATGTAGGCTTTTATCTGGATTGAATCGAGAATCCTCTCCAGTACTGTGCAGGAATTATCCTCATTGGCTCTGTGAAACAATTACTTTATAGAGGATAGAGTGCGTGTGGATGTCATCGCAATTGTGATTTCTCCTGATGAAAGAGAAGCCTTTGCATTTATGTTAGCATTACAATAAAAGAAAAATGTTTATGTTATCACATATCATGAAATTACCAGGGTAGGGACAGCTAACATTAGCTCATGAGGACATGGTGAACAAGGTTGAGACTGCTGAAGTCACAAAGGTCTTGGTTTTGGATTCATTATTTTACATAAGGTATAGGTAGCAGCAACACTATCTAGGTTTCTGAACTTTCATAACAAAACCAATGATGTTATAGTTTATTTGATTCCATTTAGTCCCCTTAATGTCTGCACTAGTGGGAAGCAGTAGATGTTTTTTCATCTGAGCTGAATTAGCTACCCCAGAGGATTTGTTGTCTTGAGAGCTTTTATGTTCTCGAGAAAAACAACCAAAAATGTCTTCATTTTCCTCTATCCTTCTAGTTACTTGTGGATCACTTCCTACCTCTTCCTAACTTATTGGTTCTCAACTGGCCTAGCAACATTTGTGATTCCAAAGGCACCCCTAGACACAGAAGACTAGCACAGTATTCAATTTGACTCAGGAGCAGGCTCGGTTTATAAGTGAAAACTAGCTCATCTTACACTTATCCATGAATCTAATTATCATGTAAGCTTCTTTAGTTATTGATGAATGTAATTGTCACTCTTTTTCTTTCCATGATCTGCATTCTGCAGATTATGAAGAAAATTTGGAAAGATATCATCTTGATAATGCTATAATTTATGGAGAATTGTCATGTCTTAGGCCTAGATTCACTTGTTTGATAGCACGCATGTGCTATGCATCTAGTTTTAGGAACAAGTACTTTAAGATCAAGGTTTTAAAAACCAAACCGGCCTGGTATCAATTTCTAGCCAAACCAGTACAATACGGAGCATCCCATATTGAGATGATATGGACCTTCATTCCAGTACCATACCAAGGCCGCCAATTTTTTTTTTTTTTCATTACCTTTTATGTTTTTATGCGCAACATGTTTAGGCTAGCATGTTTTGTATTTTTTAATGTTGAAATAATGTTTTTAAAGTCTTTGTGATAATTGAGTGTCAGTATCATCACGGACACTGAATTATCAATCAACCAACAAGATTTATGAGTGAAGAATGGCAAATACAATATACTGTTGAAAAAGGAAAATCATAACTTTAATAGTTTGATCCTATGTAGAATGTTGATGCCTCTCATATACATCCGGGTCTTGTTGGTAGTTTGGACCTGGAATATTATACAAGATTGGATATTGCCCCCATTGGGTCATAAGATATCGCATAATGACCAGTCTATGGCTCCTAAGACTGCAGATGTGCATACATCTAGTACTCATTAGAGCTTGGCCACACCTGCTTAGGATAGTAGGAAACAATACTATGATCTTGACAATAGTCAAGATTCATTCTATCCGTGTGATGCACCAGGAGATCCACTTCCAGCATATGATGAGATCTACTATCCACTATAGCTATCTAATGCACTTGCAAATATCATTAGTCTTGACACCCTCCAACCTATGTAACAACTCCCAAGTCTCTTGATATCGCTTCTCATCTCCTTTTGTTCCATGTCTCATCTTTTCATTTAAAACATAATTTAAAAGTTTTGCCGCTTTCATTTATGAACAAAATGCAAGATAATAGTTTCGAATATTTCAGTCTTTATCAAACACATATCCATGTTTTTAACAAAAAACTCTTTTTTAGAATTTTTTAGCTATTTCTTTAAAAATAGATTGAAATCAGAAAATTGTATGTTAATCAATGAAATTAGATGGCAATTTTAAGACTCATCATGTTAATTATCAATGCATGTTCTATGTTTACATTTAACTAATAATTTTCAATTTTCTATTTATTTTTCCATTAAAAAATAGGAAAATCAACTAAACACTGATGCATGACAATCAAGTTTAAGAATTACATTAATATTTTAGGACAACTAGAGATAATTTTTAGATTTTTAAGGAACTTGTGACTCTTTAATTATTTCCTTGATTGCACATATTTTCACGAAGATATCTAGAAAAAAATTGTAGCATGTACATACAATGAATGCAAGCATGCTACATTTTTGGGACTAAAATTCTCATATTTTTATTAATTTCAATACAGAAAAAATTAAAAAAAATATTGGTCAAAAAAATAAAAATCACCATGTTATAGGATGCTATCCATCCTACAACCTATCCAAAATTCAAATTGGAGAAATAAATGTCACGTCTCGAACCCAGCATGCACGTCAGATACATGATGGCGATACACTCCTTAGGACAAGATCCTAAAGAATATGCAAGGCCTTAGAATTTCATTACAACCTCAAGATCTTGTGAACTATTGATCTCAATTCTTAACAAATATCCCACATTAATAAATATCAAAACTTATATAATTTACAAAACTTGGTCATCCAACTGTTATTGATGGTGCTCTATTTAATCAATCATTTCCAATTGTGATCCTAATCTTAACCACGTATAAGCATCCTGTAACTTTGAAAAATAAAAAAAAGAAGGGGGTTGTAAGCTTTATAGCTCAGTAAGAATTCCATTACACGTACACCAATATAATAATATAATTCAACATAATAAATGAACAATTATCAAAGAGAAATCTTAAGTCACAAAATCTTGTGTCAGATATGCAATATAACTCAACAGTTTTATATATATATATATATATATATATATATATATATATATATATATATATATATCACAAATCATATATTATTACAAATCCATCATAAATATCACATGTATGTTCATGCGTTTTATTATTTATAATTCATTAACATTTTTCAAATCAATCATCGTCTTTCCATTTGGACTAATCATAGTCGCGCTTTGGCCCGCAATTGCCAAACCATAAACATGCTTCGGCCCGTGGTGGCAATCCATAATATCCGCTCTTCGGCCCGCGTTAGCAATCCATAATAACTGTGCTTCGGCCCGTAGTGGCAAACCATAATAACTGCGCTTCGACCCTCGGTGGCAAATTAAGATATCCGCACTTCGATCCATGGTGACAAACCAAGATATCCGTGCTTCGACCTGCAGTGCCAAATCACTGTCATGATTCGGCCCATGACTAGCAATCCAAGATGTCACGATTCGGCCTGTGATTGGCAACCCACATCATGACCAGTTCAAATCCTCTTTCTCAATCAACAATTATTCAATAATTTATATTAAATTATTATTTAATTCTAAAACATCAGATATTATGTTTCCAACAATCAAAATAGTCAACATATGATATAAATATAGCAAAGAATCATACATTCGATGTGAAACCAAAAATATCATCATGCATAATACAGAAAAATCATATATATAGGTGATTGTGTAAAGGGACCCTTACCTCTATCGGTCTCAGACTCAAGTATAGCTATCGGTCAACCCTTCGATTTATAAACTTGGGATCAAGGTGTTCCGCTCAACATCTTCTATAGATAATTGCACATCTACATAATCAAGACCAAGCATAAATATTCATAAATGATTATAGATTGTAGAAATCGTGGTAAACAATCCTAACACTACAGGTCCAAGACTTCTCACAGCATTCAACTGGTCAATCTAAGCATACCTATACATCTAGACCCTCTACTAGTCCATCAGATTTTAGAGAGAAATTCATAGAGAGAGAGAGAAACAATCTAGAGAGAGAATTTCAGGAAGAGAAAGTAGAGAGAGAAAATTATAGAGAGAGAAGGTAAAGGAGGAGAGGGAAAAGAGAGAAAGGTCCCTCTTTTTTTTCTTTTTCCTTTTTTTCTTTTCTTTTTCTTTTTCTTTTCTTTTTTTTTCCCTTCTTTTTTTCTCGTTTTCTTTCTTCTTCGTTGAAACAGGAGGGGATGTTTTGAGGCCAGCCACCTCCCATGGCAGCAACCCTAGATGAGCAGTGACCCCTCGCGGTGGCGGACCCCCGGTGACCTCGGCCTTCCATAGCCAATCATGGCTGACGACAGCGACTGCTTCGGTGAAAGGAAAAAAGAAAGCAAAAATAGGGGAGGTTGATCCTCTATGAAATCCGATGGCCGATGGCTCAATCCAGCCGTCAAGGACTTTTTGTTGCTCGAAAAAAAAAAAGAGAGGAAGGAGAATAGAAGATCTTTACCTCAACTCCGGTGGTCGATTGATAGTGACTCACTGAAAATCATTCGACGGAAAGAACCCTCTAAACCCACAATTTCGCAGATTGTTGACTGAGGATTTGGGCGACACTTTGGATGCCCCTAGGATCCTTCTTCTGGTCGGATTCGAAGTGGACTCCTTCGGTTTTCATTTTTTTTTTGCTCTAAGATTTGTGCGGGGACTAAAAATCAGGATCTTTGCAAAAAATGTAGGTTTTCTTCTTTTATTTAACTTTTGCCAACTTTGGGCCGAAAAAGAGAGATCGAAGAGTCTCACCCCGAAAGGCATGCTCTTCCATGCTGTAGTAACGGCAATCCCTCCATGGTGAGAGGAAAAACCTTCCTCTCTTTCTCTCTCCTCTCTCTCTTCTCACATTATGGGGTCCGAAGGGCCTTCCACGATGCCTAAAGGCATCTCTAAACCTACCTAGCCCTCTATTTCCTTAAGAAAGACAAATCATGGGGCATCCTGGTTGAGGCGGTCTCGTACCAATAATATTGGTATCAATATTGGTTGGGACCTGCCTGGTTAGGCTGGGATGACTGATATAAGTGTCTCCTGGCTAAACCAGGTTTTATACCAGCCTGTAGCAAACCATCCAGGCTGAGATGCCCCATATGGGACTGGTTCCAGCAACCCAGGCCCTATCCCATTCCAATGGTATTTCAAACCTTGTTGAGATTGTTATGACTTAAAGACAACTATTTCAGAAAATCTATATTATTTATTTCTGACCTTAATATTCTTATCACAATTTGTCACCCATTTTTTGCCTTATATCTTAACACGTATTAACAACTACAAACAAGTGTTGCACTAACAAATATCAACTGTTCTTTGAATAATATCTGCAGACATCATTTGGAGGAAAAAGAGTTCGGTTTTGCTGTTGATTCAATGATCTTATTTTCCTTTTTTAAATATGATGCAGGTTTGTGAGGCGTGGTTTCTCAGAATGTTCTATAGAGTCCATTCCAGATGAAAGGAGGAAAAAAATCAATTTCTTATGTGGATCAAAATATTATATGAAGAATCTACAACCAGAGCAAGGTGGGATTACCATGAACAGGTTTGCCTTTAGGTGATAGATGATATGTACTTCTAATGGCTAAGTTATCAGTAATTGGTAACAGATGGCCGGTTATGTATTATAACTCTACTGTCATCTAATTTCAGTGATATACCATACATGGAATGTCAATCTTTCCATCATTAATGAAAATCTTCGTATTAGCATGCTAACATATGATGAGAACGAAAGCTATTATTGAATGAGCAGTATCATTCATTTTCTGATTAGGAAACGAGATTACCCTTGTGAGTATTTTTTGGAACCTTTATTGTGCAGAGACATTTGAATATTCATAGTGTGCAGGGGGAAAATTTTGGAGATTGTTCAGGATCATCATTTATAGGACCAAAATTAAGAGCCCGATTAGCTTAGAGGTTCTTGCACATGGCTATCTAAAGAATGAGCATATCTTCTTCATATGTATCAACTAGTAATCATGTCCTTCACATACAAATCATCAATAAGTATCACATAGCTAAGTTTGCAGCCTTCAGAGATAGAAATGTGCCTATTAAGTTCACAATTATTCTTTCTAGATCCAAAATTTGGGATAGTTTACAAACCCGCCCATGCCCCCTGCGGCGCCTTTCCCCATTAGAAGTAAATAAAGAAAAAAAATGGCAAGGCATCCTTTGCGTAATTCATGTTGGCTTGCTCTGCTGGGGCCATTGATATCCACATAAAGTTTCAGTAACCCTTTGATGATCTTTACTGATTACAAGAAGGTTCATCACCTTTTTCCGGTCAAGGAAAATTTCCTGGTCCTATAAGTACTAAAGATATCTAACATGATACGTAAATAATACGATCTCCTGGAAGGACTCATAGATTTTATGGAATGAGGTAAAATATAAAACATAGATTAATTGAAGGAGATTGAAAACTATGGGATGAGATTGCAGTTATAGTTTTTGTGTCTGTAGCTGAAGGAAATTGAAGATTATGTGATCAGGTGACAGAATTAGTTTGCATGCAAACACCTTGTCTGGATGTTAGTGCATGAGTGATTTGCCTATCGAAAAATGAAGACATGACAAGATAATATTGTAGAGAAAAAATTTGCTTGTTTGAATCTTAATCCCCACTATCTTAAAATCAGATAAATTATTAGTCTTAAATTTATGCTGAGGCTACTTAGTAATGACAAATAATGAAAAAATAAAGCCTGACAGAATGAAAGAATAAACCTTGGGAACTTTTCTGAGCTTTCGGTGGACTCTAAAACAAAATTTCCAAGTCAACCTAAGTGCTGTAGAAGTTTCTTGAGTTGTTGAGGACCTAATATATGCAAGTACTAGAAGTTTCTCAAGTTTGGGAACAAACCTAATCCTCTGAGACCATTTTTTGGTTAAATAATTTATTAGAGAAATATTACTAGCTTCAGGTCGAAATATGCAATCTGTCAGTGTGAATTTTATAATGAATTATTTCTTCCGTATATGTATACATTCATATTAGTGTGTAATGTGTCCAATTGCCTATCTAACTAATTGTATGACCAAACAACACACGTTATTCTCTAAAATTACATTATTCCTGAACTATTAATCAAATTGTGAAATTTATTTTGCATAGATCAATTGTAACTTGTTTGCAGGATATCTGTAGAGTATAGAGCATTCATTGATTTACATTATTGAATACTGTCACCTCATATAAGAGGGTGGGCCTCGGTGCAATGATAAAATTGCTCCATTGTGATCTGAGTGTCGCAAGTTTGAAATCAACCTCTCTGCATGCAGGGATATGACTCTGTATATTTATCATTCGCCAAACCTCACACTAGTGGGAGCCTTGCGCATTGAGTCACCTTTGTTTACCTCTTGTACTTATTGATTTGGTATTTGTTGATCTGGCAATAACTAATAATAGTTAGGCTGTTTATAACTAATAGTGATTGGATCTTATTGTTCGTGAAGTTTTTTAGATTAATTTAAATATAAAATATATAATTTAAATAATACCATATTAGGTTTTCTAAAAATTGTTTTCATATTAAGACTCGACATGTATGATGATGATCTGAAAACAAAGAATAAGCATTTTTTTCCAAAATGTATGTCAACTTTTCTTCTACTGGGACTCTCTGGAATATCACAGATCACAATCAGAATATTCAATATTCTCGGAAATCTAAAATGAAAACTAGTCTTTAGTAACAGAATGCAAATTAATATCAGCTTAACAGATTGTGCGACAAAAATCAAACTTTTATGCAATTTGATAATGGTTATGGTTTTTGATTTCAACTGATCAGAGCATTTCTTCAGGAATTCTGTTAGAATGAATAAAAGATGCAGTTAGTTTGATGACCTACTTTTCTGGGCATACACATAAACCAGATTTAAATGACCTTCCGTCCATATCAGTGATCCTTCTACACTCAACATGGCAAAGTAGTGTCTGTTTTCTTTTTGTTGTTGCAAGTTGAGACACTGCAAGACCAGTAGAAGTTTGCAAATGACAATGCTAGCATTTTCTTATTCCCTTTGCAATCAGTGCAAGAACTGCAGAAGCTATTCTCTCTTCGAATGTTTTAGTTTACATTCTAAGCACTCTTGTGGCTTATGTTGCACATCTGAAACATGTATGTCTCGAGTTTTTACAGGATCAATTACACTTTGACATACCCATCGCTTCTTGATTGGACAGATTCCTTTGTTTTTTTTTTCATGTATGAAGTTTCGTGGGGAAAAAAAATACTTATAATGATTACATAATGATTATCACAAGTAACCAAACAGATACAATACGTTCTGTAAATTAAACAAATCCATATGACACATACCATCTAAAACATATACATAATAATTGGTTGAAATTGCTGGACATGCATAACCATGTGTATACATCTTAAAAAAAAAATAAAAGGCAATTATATAATACCAAAATAGAGAAATCGCTGCATTTCAATAAGTGTGTAACATGAATGAGATTTGGAATATGGATTCATAAGTAGAAGATCGTTGTGTATTTTCAGAAATTAGCATTTCTTTTATCTCTGAAATTCTCAAATATTATTACTTAGTGGATATCTTCATGGAATAATAATTATTTTGTTTCAATCTGAAGTTTCTTTTACGTTCCTATGTCCTCACTTTCAAAGGATAGGACTCCTGTTGGTTCACGGATTTGCATTTCTATTTTTTCAGTGTCATGTAATTTTCATAGTATTAGAGTTGCTTCCGAGCATCGAATTCATAGTGCTACGGATTTAGTTTATCCTTTTTGATAGAAAGGATAAATTGCCATATTACTTGATGTCCAAATATATTACTGGATGCCTCCTTATATACACAAGAGGTAAATTAAGTCAGGCAAGTACCAACCTACGACTACGCATATACAACTTATACACAACTCATGTACATTTCATCCAAATCTTACTAGAAAGAAAAGCTAGCTAGGTGTATCTTGACACCCATGTACAACTCACCCAAATCTTACCGTAAAGGAAAGCTAGTTCGGTGTATCTTAACAATTAATATACAACTGTCTAACATTCTCCCGCAAGCTGAGCATCCGGTAGATGGATGTGAAGATTGGTGTAGAGAGTATGAAAGCGCGATGTAGATAGTGGTTTAGTGAAGATATCAGCCAATTGCTTGTCAGAGGAAATATGAAACATGGACAGCTCGTCACACTGCAGTTTCTTTCGAAGAAAATGATGATCAAGTTCAATATATTTAGTGCAAGCATGGAGAACAGGGTTAGCAACAAGATAGGTTGCACTAAGGTTGTCACAATATAATTGAGAAGCCTCTTTGAACATCGATGGTTCCTATAGAAAATCAGAACAAGAAGATACAAGCAATGCAGAGGGAACAGCCTAAGAAGAGGACTGATATCTAAGAATCATATGGTGCGAGCGTTGTAGAATAGGACAAGGTTGTCTAGGAGGTTTAGGGTCAGCAGTAATATTGGATTGGGTAGAATTTACCTGGGGGGTGTGGGAACCAGAGTAGATTCAGGAGGAGTTCGTATCCAAGTGCGTTGATACACAATCCGAACCGATGATCAATCCACATGACTACCAACAGGAACCTCCGCAAAACTGTTAGTATCCATAGTAGGAGCAGGAGAACAAGTAGCAACAGCACTAGGTGAATCTAGGGCTAGATCAGATGCAGATGCAAATGCAACGATGTTGTCATTGATATCAAAATGTGACATGTGAAATACCAACTCAAAAATGGAGCAGGCAACGGAGGGATCTAAATCATGTTGTGGATGTGAGACAAAAAATTCAGTTTATTTAAGTCACCAGCAGTAGGCATGTCATGTGATTGCTTTGAAAAGGACTGTAAACAAGTGTAGGAAAATACAAACTCAACAAACACAACATGATGAGAAATGAGAACTTTACCATAAGGAGGATATAAACAGTGAAATCCCTTGTGATGCTCAGAAGGGCCAAAAAAACACAAGGTAGAGACCGTGGATGGAGCTTATGTGATGCAATATCCTGAATGTTCGGATAACAAAAACACCCAAAAACTCTGATAACATTCACATCAGGAGGAGAATATCCATGTAATTTTTGATAAGCAGTGGAGCCATTCAAAACAGTCAATGATGGAGTGCAAATTAAAAGAAATACAGCATAGTGTAGGGCTTCAGTCCAAAACTGTACTGGCAATGGCAGATTGAAATAAAAGAGGGCGAATAGCATTTGCTATGTGTCTATTTTTGCACTCAGCAATGCCATTTTGCTGAGACATATAGAGGCACGATAATCGATGAAAAATATCATTGACACTCAGAAAATCAATAAAAACCTTATTAACAAACTCTTTTCCCTCATCAGAATAAAAGTAACAGATATTTGCTTTGTAAATATTTTTTAACATGGCATGAAATATCACAAAGTTATCATAAACTTCATGTTTAAATCTAAAAGTATATACCCAGACATATCAAGAAAAATCATCAACAAACAACACATAATACCGATATCCAAAGGGAGAAAGAACAGATGATTGCCAAACATCAGAGTGAATTTGTTCAAATGGATAAGAAGATTTTGATTGAGAAATACTAAATGATAATTTGACATGCTTTCCAAGATGACAAGCATTACAATTATTGAATTGAAGAGACTTAACAGATGCATATGAAGCATTATTAATATCTTTCAAAAAACGAAGCAAAACATCACTACTGGGATGACCTAATCTCCTATGCCAAAGTTCAGGACTTAACTGGATAGCTGCTAATGCCATCTTATTTGTAACACTGACAATGAAAACTTGAGAAGCAATAGGATAAAGTGACGAGCCAAGACTACTGCACCGAAGAAGCTCCTTCCTTCTTCTTAAATCCTTCACAGAAAAGTCATGAATCAAATTTCATAGAACAGTTATCATCACGACAAAATTATCGAACAGATAACAATTTTTTTTAATGAAAGGAACGACTAAAATATTATGCAAAGGAAAGTTAGTATGAGGTGTATGCAGTCTAGATTCACCAACAGCATGAATAGCAATTTGTTCTTTATTTCCTACTAGAATATGATCACTATCGTGTTAAGGTTGAGAGTGTGAAAGTATACCTGAAGTGGCAGTCATGTGGTTCGTTGCCCCTGTGTCAGGGTACCACACCTCCTCGTCAAACTTATCCTGTGAAATACTCATGGCAGCAAAAGACTGTGGTATATCATAGGATATATAATTATGATTAAAGTGTTGTTTATACTCAAGTGTTGTGTGATTAAATTTACCACATATCTGGCATGTAGGGCAGATTGCTTCTGAAAGAAGGAAGGGTTAGGAGGAGTTCTGGGAGGTGGTGTGGCTCGATAGTGTGGATGTTACTGCTAGTAGTAGTTTGGCTGAACACCATATTGATAGTTAGTCATCTATCCCGATCCCTGGTGTCGTCCTCCACGATTGCCTCTGCCTCCACGAGATTGATCTTTGCAGCCACCTTGATTGCTTGGCCGACCATCACCACGTGCAACCACAAAGGCAGTAGAATGGCCAGTGGGAGGAGCGAAACTATGAAGAGCACTAAAGCACTAATCTTGCTGTTCCTCCTAAAGAAGTAGCAGGCGAAGTTCCTCAAGATTAGGAAGATTATCACACGTAGTAACAGTGGTAATGAAACTCCTGTACTCCTCGGAAAGTCTATGAAGAGCAGCCATCTGTCCTATGACTACTAATGGAGCGAAAACTCTGACTAATATCCTTAATTTTTAGGATATAGTCAGAGATAGACATAATGTCCTTCAAAAGGCGAAGCTCACTCTCTAACTGAAACTCCATAGTTGTGGTTTTGTCACCAGAGTGCTTCTCAATGGCAAGCCAAATATTTCCAGCAGTGTTTTTAGTACCAGAAAGAATATGTTGAAGCAAATTAGGGGACATGGTGGCAACGAGCCGCAACTGAATAGTGCTATCCTTATTCTGCTAGGTCTCAAATGCCGGATTAGGAAGACGATTTTTTTGAATCATCTTCAATAAATGCAGGAGGTGGGAGGCTGGTACCGTTCACATGTCCTAACACCTTAAAGATAGAAAGAACATTAGAAAAGACTTTCTTCCAAAGTAAGTTGTTCTCAATCAGCTCGATGGTGACAAGACTCTTGATGTTGATGACCAAAAGAGTCATAATAATGGAACTAGAAGTCATGGTCGAGATGGAACGGCCCGGCCCGGGGCGAGTGTGGCGTGGCGGCACAGCAGGGATTTAGGACGTGAGCCCTAATGCTCTAATACCACAATAGAAAAGATAAATCTGCTATATTATTTGATGCCTAAATATATTACAGGCTCCTTTTATACATAAGAGATAAACTAAATCAGGCAAGTGCCAACCTACGCCTACTTATATACAACTTATACATAATCCATATACATCTCATCCAAATCTTACTAAAAAGGAAAGCTAGCTAGGTGTATCTTGACATCCATGTACAAATCATCCAAATCTTACTAAAGAGGAAAGCTAGCTAGGTGTATTTTGACAACTAATATACAACTGTCTAACACTTTTATTTAATCACAAGTATTTCAGAAGAGTATTAGTTAAATTACTGGCAGCTTCCCTCTGTTTCTTACGGGCTTTCTCACCTTTGGTGAATAAAGCAATATTTTGGTTCACAAAGTTTAGGTTCTTTAACGACAAAATTGAAGAACTAACAAATCCACGTATGATTGGTCCATATCAACCTCCAAAAAGCAGGAACCCCATCATTAGTCTGCATCAATCCTAGCACGTGATTGATATGATAATTGTATTGGAAAACAGACCATTGCTTGATTCTTTTTATTTTATTTTCCCCCAAGATAATAAGTCACTCTGTTGCATCAAATTTTGTTATGTAAGGTCAGCTGATTAAGCTGCTTCTTTTTTTAACTTTTATATAGTTTCTTTTTTTCTACCTTTCAAAGAATGAATGTCTTTGGGGAGTGGTCTACGTCCTGGTGATCAACAGGACAGGAAAGGAAACAGCCTGCAAGCAAACATGTAATATAAAGGTACTATAATGATAGTGCTGCCTAGGTGCTATGTGCACCCCCATCTCAAATGAAACCACTACCATTACTAACAAATGGAACTACCATTAAGAACCAACTTAGGACTTCCTAAATTAAATAAAAATGTAAAATTTATGTGACATTTACATTCCTCTCCTTTTTTGAACAATTGGTAGGATGTGAATCATAAACTTTCTCGAGAAGCAAGTCTATATAGGAAATGTTTCTAACCAACTTAGCCTTGATATTGCTTAAAAATAGTGTTTTTATGATTGTTTTAACAAAAACAACTTTCTGAAAAAAATGTATTGTTTGGTGAGATTTGTAAAGTATTTAAAGCATATTTAGAAGAAGCTAGAAAACATAGCTTCTAGTTTCTCCTCTTTTATAAAGAGGAGGCAGCAACAAACATCTCCTCGCAATTCTTAGCCATTTATGTTTATCTCAAAAAAAATTCAGCATACCCATTTAAAGATTGCTCTACTTCTTTAATTATGATGTCATATACACGCGCACACATACAGCACCATTTTCGTGCTTCAAAAAGGAAAATAAAATATTTTATTAAATGCTGACCACTCTCACAGCATCGTGTTGGAGCTTAAAAGCACAAAAAAAGAGAGAAATGTTTTATGAAATTCTGGAACCCATGTATCCCATCCCTCGGACTGTCTCGAAACTGCACTATCCTAGTGCCACGTTGGATGTCAAGCAATAAGAAAAAAAAAATTCACCGATTGTTGGATCCATATCTATGCTATTTCTCTGTCCCTCCACAGAAGCTCCTCTTCTCTCTTGATAGATTAAGGTGTTTTTTTTTTTTTTTGGGTAAAGATAGATTAGGTGTTTATTCTTGGGATGTTTATGTAGAAGGTATTTGTGTTTTTTCTGTATGCATTTTTGTTTATTTCTGGAGGCGAGCGCAGGGAGGCAGCGAGCACTTACACAGGTTTCTTAATTTTAGTGAGTTTCTATTTATTTCACGAAGGTATATGTTTATTTTATTCTACTTTGTATTGACTTTGTTCAAATTTTATGTTTATTCTTCATTCTTGTTATTTATGGTGAGCAAGCCCCAGCGTGACTAAAGGTTAGTGGTTCGGTTTTTGTTTATTTCTACAGTATTTCTGTTTATTGCTGCAAAGTAGATATTTATTCTAGAAGATTCTTATTTATCCAGGAAGTATTTGTGTTTATTATGCGGGTATTTCTATTTATTTTTGGAGGCAAGGGCAAAGATTTTAAAAAAATACAGACATGAGTTTCAGCAATTAATGAATCTTTTTTCAATTTTTTAAAATCCAATGGGGAGTTGGGAGAGCAATGTTTTGAGACAATGAGAATGAACGACGAGATACATGAGTCCTAGCATTTAGTGAAATATTTTTTTTTTAAGCTCCAATGTGGTGCTGGAAGAGTGCTCAGCATTTAATGAAATATTTTCTTTTTTTTTAAGTTCCGACATGGCACTGGGAGAATAATTATTTAAGATAATTAGATTGAGGATCAAATGATCTATTAATAGTATAGTGGAATGCTAGATTTATGAGGATTCATGTCAATCAGATAGTTTTCGAAGGCAGCCTGATTTGCCTCCACATCCGATTGAATGGAATAAAAAATAATTTTACATATAATAAAAAATAATTTTCATTAGTATTATACATTGCCTCATGTGGATCATTAGATTCACTAATATGTTATTAATTTCTGTTGCATCTCTATGACCATAATCTTACTTAAAAATAAGAATATAACCACTAATGACCTCACTATATTGTATTTAAATATCTTTAGATGCAATACTTTTCTATTTTTTATTGTATCCAAGTTAGATGATGACCTTATGATTTTATGATAATATATTATCTTTATAATGATAGATGGACATATATTATTAGATTATTGTATAGCGATAGTATATCATAATATTAGTTTCAAAGAAATATTTTAAATAATAATTAGGCTATTATATCTATTATATTTTATTCTATTTCAATTATTTATTCTATTATATCTATTTCATGTATATTGTATTTAAAGCATCGCTGGAAAAAAGAGAAAAAGACAGCAATCTGTGGGATATGCAAGTATTTTCTAAATTGATTATTAAAAAATCCTTAATTAAATCACTTAGATATTAATCTTTTCTTCGATAAAATTGTAGCAACCTATTTAATTCCATCATTAATACATAATTGGATTGTTAAACTGAGTGTGCGAATAACTGGGAAGGAAACTTGGATGGGATGGAATGATCCAGAAGTTGTCATTCTTTAGAGACAAAGAAATTATATTGTATACATAGATTAACCATAAATTACTCGACTATCTTCTAATATATACATGGATTAAGCATAAATTATCCGGCTAACTTCTAATATATAAATCGAAAGCTTAGAGCGTGAAGCAAACTTGTAATAGATTGTGTTTCCTTTCTCCTTTCCCGGAGAATGGGGGGCTATACCCATATTCTACCAAGTATCTGACAGTCAATCTATTGCTTATAGGACCAGAATTTATTGTAGAAAAATCTCCCAAGGAGTCAGAAATTTTTGTAGAATAATATCATTCAAGAATCAAACCCTAGATCCCTTTGGAGATAGGAGGGTGCATCTTTTTTTTGATGAAAGAGGAGGGAGGATTCCCACCTTTGTTTATTGCTGGAAGGTATTTACAAGAGGCTTATCATTACAAAATGGTTCCATATATAGGAGACCCATTTCTCCCCGAGCTGGGGAGTTGACAAGACCTCGATGAAGTAATGCTCTTCCACTGATTCTCTCAACCAACATGGGACCAGGCCACACAAAGTGTGAGGGACAGTCCCCTGACACTCCTCCCTGGCTGTTTTCCCCTCATCACCGCGGCTTAAGCCTCAAGTCTCATCCTTCTACATTAGCATCCTTCCAAATGCTTTAATTTCTGCTTTCCATTTCCCCCTGTGAATAGATGTCCATTCTTTGAAGAGATTTACAGCTTTGTGAAGAGTTTTCTGTGCAGAGTGGGCCTCAAAACGAAATATGCTTCCATTTCTTTCTTTCCACACTGTCCCGCAAATGGCAATTACCAAGCAGTCCCTGGATACTTTTGAAATGTGTATGGGAATCTGATTTCTCCACCGGTTCCAATAGCTCCTCCATTGATTTTGGTAAGGCAGGTGTTTTAATTTTGGCTGTTAAATGTTGCCAAATCTCCCCGGTGTACTTACGCTCAAGGAATAAGTGTTTAACTGTTTCATCCTCCTCAACGTATAGTGGGCGTTGGAGTGGTGCATTCAGATTTCTTTGCCTCAGGTTGTCTGCCGTCAAGATCTTATTTCTGAGTAGTAACCAGTTGAAGATCTTAACCTTTTCCGGTACCGGAAGCCTCCAGAAATTTGAAAATTCTGTTGTTATTCCCCCGTGACTTAGAAAGAAATACCAATCTTTTGTTGAGTAGGTTTCGTCCTTTCCCCACTTCCATGCTACTGAATCTATTCCATGCTGAGGGATACATTGCTTATTTTCAATTCCAATAAGCTGAGCTCTCTTTCCCCCACTGTACCTAAGATATCTCTGAATAGACTTCTCTTATCTGTAATTACTCTTGCTTGAGCTACTGTAATTTCTGGATAAGAGGTGAGGAAATACAACCCTGCTAACTCATCACAAAGTGGAGTATCACCAATCCAATGATCATGCCAGAAGGACACGTTCTCGCCATTTCCGCATTGAAACTTAATGTTTTGTCTAAATGGCTGAATCACCTTCAAAACATTTTTCCAAATTGTTGAGGCAAACGTTGCTTCCTTACACTGTGTCATCCATGGTGCCTTATTTTGATAATGTAGTCTTCTTACCGGAGAGCTCCAATTGTTTGCGCTTTATTAGGAGACATTGATTGAATATTTTGAGGTTAATTACTCCCAAGCCGCTTAAATTTTTTGGACGACACACCTGGTTCCAATTTACCAGGTTAACACCTCTTGCATAGGAGGGTGCATCTTTGACTGTACTGGGATGTTTGGTGAAAAGAGAACTTTCTTAGTGAGTGAGAAAGAGAGAGCCCTTGCTTAGCATTTTTCCATGTTCAAAGAGCAAGCTTGCTCTAACTCAAATCTAGCATTATCTCTGTGGATGGAACATTATTGTTGATGTCTCATAATCTACCGGTTATCTTGCTTCTCTAAGCATTAAGACTTGTTTGGTTCGCGAGAAAAAAAGAAAGCATGAAATATTGTACCATTCCATACCACATTGGTACAGAACATATCATATCATATCATCTCGATCTCGTATCGGTATATCATATCATCTCGATCTCGTATCGGTATATCATTTCAGAATATACCGATACTATCATATCAAACCGTATATCGATATTACAGCAAAATTTTATCGGTACAAAATTTGATATCGAGATGACAAACTTTGAAAGGGAGAATTGTCGTCAATAAAAAAGTGATGAAATGCTCAAAATTTTCAAAGAAGAAAGATGGAAAAGTAATTTTTTTTCGTGACAGTAAGATTTTCACATTTTATGGGAAAGTAAAATCTACTGAAGACATTTTTTAGGATTTTTTTTTCAAAAATATTCAGATAAAATGGGGTAAGATGATATTTTACAAAATCTTTTTAGAAAAATAAATATTCAATTAAATACAAATCATTTTGACATATGTCAAGTATATAAGCAATCAATTTCTAGGCACCGTACATTGCAGGTTAGTTGTGAACAATAATTCCACTCAAACTAAAATCATATCTCAAACTAGAATCATATATGTACAAATTTGCCACCGGCCAAAAGTTATAGACTCGTATGGCAACAATATCCAAGGCTTTCTAAAGTCTTAAAAGTCGGTCGCGCCTTCCAGATTAAATATGGATTTGCCTCTAGCCAAATTTTCATCTCTCCTCTTGATACCATTGATCGCACCGTCTCAAAAGCAGCCATCCAAAAGGCAGAAGAAACACAGGGCCGACAAGCTGCACAACAACAACAACAAAAAAAAAAAAAAAGCCCCAAAAAGAAGTTACAGAGGAACGATGGGTCGAAAACTGAAGAAGGATAATAAAAACAGTAAAAGCCATCAAAGACGTCAATTTATGAATTTTAGTTTTTCTTTTTCATTATAGAGGGGAAAAAGAAAAAAAAGAAAGGTTGGAATATTTTGGGATGGGGTCATATTGTGAACCGAACATTATATATATATATAATATATATAACGACTACTTTATCCCCTCGTGGATCCCTTGTCCCTACAATTATTGAACAAATTTAGTTAGACTCTACTTAGTTAGACGCTACTTAAGTTGACCACGCAGCCCGCAACGACCGTACCGACGGGCGTGATATCGTGCGACGGCGCCGGAACGAAGCGGGCCGGCCTGCCCTCGGATTGCCGAAGCACGGGGCGCGTCCGCGACGTAGGCGACCTCACCGACGAGGTGCACCGGTGGTGCAGCCATCGGAAGAGCCGGCGGCCAGATCGCTCACCTACATACGGATTCCGGCGGTGGGGCCAATTCCAGCCAACGTGCGCCGGCCAGGCGATTCCGGCTATCTTTAGATCTCCGATCTCTAATCGGCCACAAACTAAACGCTATAAGAGGAAGGGGCGAGAGAGAGAGAGAGAGAGAGAGAGAGAGAGAGAGAGAGATCCGTACCATCCTTCAAGGCAGGCGGGCTCGCAGCAGCAGTGTTGCTGGGGAGGCGGCTGAGCGTACGGCGGAGGGTAGGCCTGCTGCTGGTACCCCGGCGGAGGGCCGACGTCCTTCACGTACCCCTCCGGTGGATGTCCTAATCATCACGGCAAAAACTCCATCAGAAACTCTAACAACCGTAGAAATCAAGCAGACCAACCAAAATCCTCCAAACCTAGAGATCTCGAACGAATTCGAGAAGGGAACCCATACCTTGGGGAGGAGGGACGCCGACTGGGGACTCCTGGTAGCTCATCGATCTTTCTCTCCTTGTTCTCGCTGGCAGCGGAGATCGGGGTGATGGAGGCTTTGATGCCTAGTACTGAGATAGAATTGAAAGAGCGGAGGGATTTTGTAGGAGAGAGAGCCCAACGGGAAGGATAAGAGAGAGCGGGAGGAGGAAGTTTCGTGTCGGAGGCTGTTAATGGTATTTGGAAATAATTCCTTTTTGGGTTTTGCTGGTCACCGGTCCAGGAATATTTAATATTTTTTGAAAATCAATAATACTTTTATTCAAAACATCATAAATAAGAATTATATTTTTTTATATTTTTTATAAAAAAATATAATTATCTTTATAAAAAATATTTGTCTTCCACATCACATGAATCAACGTATTGAATAAAAATTTTGTTGATTTTCAAGAAACATTAAATGTTCCTTGGGTAGTGCCTTTGGGGCACTGGTTAGCAAAATTTTTTTTTAAAATAAAATAAGTCCGCATGCGAGGCTTAAAATTCCCCCGCTGCGATCGCTGATGAAGGTCAGAACTAACCTTGCATCCATTTCCTTGCAGACTCCACATAATCTAATTAAGAAAAAATTACCAGCAGATCACTCGATTAACTTGAACTTAGTTTTAAGTCTCTGGATCTCATAAGTGGAATAAAACCTTTGTAGGTGGTACAGAGAGTTGTTGGGGAATACCGACCGACCCCACTCATGCCGACTCATCATCAGGCCTATATATCCGATGCCCGACTTTACCGACCGATCGATGAGAGCCGTTACCGACCGACCGACGGATGCCGTTACCGATCGATCGACGGCTATCGACCGACCAAGGATACGTCGGTCGGGCAGACCTTTTCCACTCTCCCAACCGACTGCACCATGGGATCCGATGCCCGACTCCCGCAACGTACCCGACTGACTGTCGGAGGGGTCCAAATCTTCACCCGACGCCCCTCCGCTGGCTGCCGACCTATGGTCGGTCGGCTCCTCCAATCGTCGTACTACCGCCAGAGACTGTCAGTCCTGACAACTGTATGTGGCACTTCCGCCTAGGAGCATTATCCCACCTAAGGCATGGTCAACCCTAGCGATTTGACAGCCCCACGGCGATTTGACACCTTTACGGCGACTCTGACAGTCTCCAGTGAGTTGACAATTCTTCAATTGTCCGCGCCATTAATGACGGTGCCATACCATGCTCCACTATATATATCGGGGAAGGCAACAGTGCTAGAGGTCTTTTTCGAAACTCTTGGGCTTGCTCCCTCTCTCTCTCTCACCCTCTCCCATTGAGCTCATTGTCTTCTTTTCACTGTTGCCTAGTCTCCTCTCTGACTTGACCGTCAGAGGGTCCCCGTCGGAGCCACCTTCGGTCAGTGTGGACTTTCTTTTGCAGACGCTTGTTCCCGGCGACCAGGCGATGAGGGGATTGGCCGCAACAGATTGGCGTGCCAGGAAGGGGGGGCACGGGTTAGTGCTTCATCGACAGCACCAGGGATTGTAACCCCCACAGAATTCAAGATGACAAAGACAAGAGCTCAGCGATCGAGGGTCACCGGATCGGCGAGGCGCTCTTCCCGTCGGGAAGAGGCCTCTCCTCCACCCTCCGCGGCGGAACCTAGCTCTCCGCACCCTGCGGTGACCACGGAGGCGCAAATCGCGGTGATCGTGCGGCAGATGACCGTGCTGACGGACGCGATCAAAAGCCTTCAGCAACAGCCGGTCCGACTGCCGCCATCATCGGTCGAGCAACCGACGGCACGTCCGATGCCCTCCAGGAGCAGCCACCGACGCCCGCATCGGTCTCCGTCGCCTCCGCAGAAGCACCTGCCACAGCGCTCCTACCGAGAGGAGGGACGGCCGCGGCGCGACACCCATCGATCCTGACGGCATTCTCCCTCCCAGCTGGAACGAGCAAGGAAGGAGAAGCGCCCGCGAACGCCGTCCGTCTCTCTCTCGGACTCTTCTGGAGACTCCACTCCTGGGGTCTCCCAGCACCGACGAACCGACGACTACGAACGCAGGTTCGAGAAAATCGACCGTCAGCTCGCACAGTTGCAGGTGGACGGGCAGAAGTCTTCAAACGACGTCGACTTCCAAACCACCCAACCTCTCTCCCGACTCATCCTCGACGAACCGATCCCCAGTCGGTTCAAGATGCCGCACGTAGAGCCCTACGACGGCTCCACCGACCCGATCGACCACCTAAAGAGCTACAAAGCTCTCATGACGATTCAAGGGGCAACCGACGCCCTCCTTTGCATCGGCTTCCCCGCTACGCTCCGCAAAGCTGCCAGGACCTGGTACTCCGATCTTTGATCGGAGAGTATCCACTCCTTCGGACAACTCGAGTACTCTTTCGTGGCCCACTTCAGCACCAGCCGGAAGCCACCGCGAACGTCGGACAGTCTTTTCTCCCTCAAACAAGGAGAAAACGAGACGTTCCGACACTTCGTGATGCGGTTCAACGCGGCCACGCTTGAGGTCCGGGACCTCAACGGAGACATGGCCATCTCGGCCATGAAACGGGGGCTAAGGGCATCCCGGTTCACTTACTCTCTAGACAAGACCCTCCCCCGGATGTATGCCAAACTATTGGAGCGCGCGTACAAGTATATGCGCGCGGACGAAAGAGCCTCCGACCGGTGCTTGACCGAGTTCAAAGGCCCGAAGGAGAAACGAAGAAAGGATCGGGACCCCGCCGAACCTGGCAGGCCCCCGACCGACGGTCGAGTCTCACCCCCGCATCGAAACCAGAGGTCGCCCCGACGACAGACCCCAAGGCTGACGCGCCCCAGGTATGACTCCTACACTCCTCTCTCTGCTCCCCGTGCGCAGATTTTGATGGAGATAGAGGGGGAAGAGTACCTGCGACGGCCTCCACTTCTGAAGGCAAAGGGCCTCGACCGGCGAAAGTACTATCGATTCCACCGGAGCCACGACCACAATACCGAGCAATGCATCCAACTTAAGGACGAGATCGAAGCTCTCATCCGCCGGGGGTATCTCGATAAATTCCAGAGGAACCCGATGACTCAACCAGTTACCGACCGACGACCCCAGCCGACTGAAGGAGCGACGATCAATCAGCCGACAGCTGGGGTAATCAATATGATTTCCAAGCGACTGGGCCCGGGGACGTCTGCTGGGGGGGAGCCGACGAAGAAGCTGCGCCCGGACGACGTAATCACCTTTACGGAAGAAGATGTTCGAGGCATCCAAACTCCCCACGACGACGCTGTTGTTGTCTCGGCAACAATTGCGAACTATGATGTAAAAAGAATTTTTGTAGATAATGAAAGTTCAACGAACGTTTTGTTTTACTCGACCTTCTCCCGGATGCGACTACCAACCGACCGACTCAAGAGGGTCTCTACGCCCTTGATAGGCTTCGCTGGGGACACTGTCACGACGGAAGGAGAAGTCACTCTGCCCGTGACGGTCGGCACCGAACCACGACAAAGCACGGTCCACTTGACTTTTGCGGTCATCCAAGTATCTTCGGCCTACAACGCCATACTTAGAAGACCCGGACTAAACGCCCTTAAAGCGATCATCTCGACGTACCATCTCTTGGTTCGGTTTTCGATCAAAAACAGAGTCGGAGAGATGCACGGAGACCAACAGCTCGCTCGCCGATGCTTCCAGATCCCCGCCCAAAGCAATGAGCTGAAGGGCTCCCTAACGATCGACAAACTAAACCAACGGGAGGAGGAAGAATGGGGTTCACCGGTCGAACAGCTCGTTCCCATCTCGATAGCGGAGAATCCCGACCGACAGGTATGGGTCGGGTCTCAGCTACCCGACCCAGAACGATGACGGTTGGTGGAGCTGCTGAAGACCAATGCCGACATATTTGCTTGGTTGGCAGCAGATATGTCGGGCATTCCCCCGGAGACGATAACCCACCGACTCAACATCGACCCAACGATGAGGCCGGTGAGGCAGAAGAAAAGGTCTTTTACTCCTGAAAGACAGAAGGCCATCGACGAAGAGGTGGACAAGCTACTCGAGGCGGGCTTCATCAGAGAAACTACATATCCCGATTGGCTCGTCAATGTTGTTATAGTGAAGAAAGCCAACGGAAAGTGAAGGATTTGCATCGACTATACCGACTTGAATCGGGCCTGTCCAAAGGACAGCTTTCCACTTCCAAAGATCGACCAGCTGGTGGATGCGACGTCCGGATATCGACTGCTCAGCTTCATGGATGCCTTCATCGGGTACAAATCCGAATGGCGCCCGAAGATGAGGAGCACACTGCCTTCGTGACACCCAAGGGCCTCTACTGCTATAGGGTGATGCCCTTCAGGCTGAAGAACGCGGGAGCTACCTACCAACGACTCGTCAATAAGGTCTTCAAAGACCAGATCGGGCGTAATATGAAAATATATGTGGACGACATGCTGGTAAAAAGTACGCAGACTGCAGATCATATTCAAGATCTCGAAGAAGCTTTTCGCACTCTACGATAATATCGAATGAAGCTGAATCCGACTAAGTGCGCTTTCGGAGTGACCTCGGGGAAGTTTCTCGGGTTCCTCGTTTCTCAGCGAAGAATCGAGGCCAACCCCGAGAAAATCAAAGCAATCGTCGACATGCGGCATCCGAACACCAAGAAGGAGATCCAGCAGCTGAATGAAAAAATCGTTGCACTTAGCCGATTCATCTCTCGGTCGGCCAAAAGATGCCTCCCATTCTTCAAAACCCTGAGGCAGGCGAGGGGCTTCTCTTGGTCGGATGAGTGCCGACGGGCCTTCGAGGATTTGAAGAGGTACCTGGCTTCTCCGCCGTTGCTTATGAAGCCGGAGGTCGGGGAGACACTGTATCTCTATTTGGCCACTTCCCCCGAGGCGGTCAGTTCGGTGCTCGTCCGAGAAAACGAGAGCCGAACCCATCAACCTGTCTACTATATCAGCAAAGTGCTCTGCGACGCTGAAGCTCGATATTCGGAGACAGAAAAGATGATTTTCGCTCTGACCGTCTCTGCACAACGACTCCGTCCATACTTCCAGGCGCACGCCATTGTGGTTCTCACCAACCAGCCCCTGAGGGCGATATTGCGCCGACCCGACACATCGGGGCGACTGGTGAAGTGGGCAATGAAGCTCAGCGAGTTCGACATACAGTACCGACCGCGACCTGCCTTAAAGGCCCAGGTCCTGGCCGACTTCATCGCAGAATGCCCGACGACCGACCAAGGGTTGGAAGGCGCGGACCCCGGACGAGCCGCGATCTCTGAACCTGATCCGGTCTCCACCTGGGTACTGCACATCGATGGAGCTTCAAACGCTCAAGGGAGCGGGGCTGGGTTCCTACTCACCAACTCGAATGGGGTAGTCACCGAGTACGTCCTCCGATTCGACTTCAAAGCCTCCAATAACCACGTCGAGTACGAAGCGCTCCTCACCGGCTTGAGAATGGCAAGGGAACTTGGGATCGACAGCCTCCGGGTATTCTCCGATTCTCAGCTAATCGTGGGGCAGGTCAAAGGTGAATTCGAGGCGCGAGACCCAGCTATGGCGAAATATCTCCAGAGGGTGAAGGATCTCGTGATGCACCTCGAGTATTTCGAGATCTCCCATATCCCCAGGTCAGAGAACGCCCGGGCCGACGCACTCTCCAGGCTAGCGATCTCGGCTTTCGACTCTTTGGGCCGGACGTTCGTGAAGAATCTCGAGCAGCCGAGCATCGACAAGGTCGATGAGGTGCTACAACTGACGTCCGAACCAAGCTGGATGGATCTGATTGTTCAGTACCTGACCGACAGGATCAGCCCTGAAGATCCCGCGGAGGCCAGGCGGCTCCGATGGTCGGCCTCCCAAAATGTGATCATGGATGGCCGACTCTACAAAAGGTCGTTCTCCCTCCCCTTGCTCAGGTGCTTGGGACCGACCGACGTGGATTACGCACTCAGAGAAGTACACGAAGGGATCTGCGGGAGTTACTTGGGGGGCAAATCCTTGGCCTACAAGGTCCTGCGGCAGGGTTACTACTGACCCACCATGAGGAAAGATGCGGCTGAGTTGGTCCGGAAGTGCGAACCGTGCCAGAAGTATGCCAACGTACAACACCGACCAACCAGCCAAATCACTCCTATTGTCGCCCCATGGCCCTTCGCTCAGTGGGAGGTCGACATTCTCGGTCCTTTCCCTCCGGTATCGGGCCAAAGGAAGTTCATAGCCGTTGCCATCGACTACTTCACCAAGTGGGTGGAGGCCGAGCCCCTGGCGCAGATTACCGAGCGGAAGATGGAGGACTTCGTCCAGAAGTCCATCATCTTCAGGTTCGGATTGCCGCATACCATTATCACCGACAACGGGCGACAGTTCGACAACTAGGACTTCAGAGACTTCTGTGCGAGGTTTCACATCACGCACCGACTGACTTCAGTCGGACACCCACAGTCCAATGGTGAGGTCAAGGTGACCAACCGGACCATACTGCACGGGCTCAAAACCCGACTGAATGAAGCCAAAGGCCTCTGGGTTGAGGAATTGAGCTCCGTCCTGTGGGCTTACCGAATGACCCCCCGCATTCCGACTGGGGAGTCACCTTTCAGTTTGGCCTATGGGACAAAGGCAATGATACCGCTCGAGGTCGGACTGCCATCAACCCGAGTCGAGCAGTATCAAGAACCGAACAACTCTGAGTGCCGAAGGGCCGATCTAGACCTCCTCCCCGAACTTCGAGATGAGGCTCAACTTCGCATGGCTTCATACCGACAGAAGGTAGCCCAATATTACAATGCCAAGGTCAGGCCAAAGCTCTTCAGGGCTGGGGACCTAGTCCTAAGAAAGGCAGAAGTCTCGAAGCCACTCGACCAAGGGAAGCTAGCTCCAAATTGGGAAGGGCCCTACATGGTAGCGGACACCTACGGGCCAAGGGCTTATCGACTGGAAACTCTGGAAGGGAAACCCATTCCCCGGACCTGGAATACTGACAACCTGAAGTTGTATCACCAATGAACTTTGTACTTGTTCATTCGGAATACAAATCCAGTTTCAAATTTTGAAGTCTTAACTCTTCGACTGATGATCGGCGCTCGCCAAGAAGGTCGAGTCCCGACGTCCCGACTTGGACTTAATATCCACATATGGAGCCGACGGCCCGATCGCCGACGATGTATCGGACGCTCACAAGGGCCGAACCGTCCATGACAGCGGGAGTTAACACTCCTTCTACGGTCGAACTTTCGGGCCAAACGATCGGCTAACTTGCCGACTGAGCCCCGACCAAAGAAAGGCATAACGCCTGCGCGACCGCCGTCGCGACTTACCGATCGAGCTACGGCCGGTCGAAGGATATTCGACTTACCACCATCTATCACACGATGCGACCTCTGTCGCATTCATGACTCACCGACCGGGCTACGGCCGGCCGAAAGACATTCGGCTTACCACCGTCTATCATGCGGCACGACGTAAGTACCCGACACAAGGGTATCGAGATCCGACTTATCATCGTTTCTCCGACTAAACGCATCGGACAACATCCGACTGCCAAGCCTTATCCGACGGTCGGTCAGCTTTCGACTCAACGAATACGCCCGACTCACCGTCGGGTGAAGGACGCCCGACTTAAGCCCTCGACCGTCGGAAGACCGATCCAAAGTCGGGACTTGCTCTGCCTTCGTGACGGCACGCATTACCGAACATCCTAACTGATCTATCGGACTGGCGACTTATGTGTTCAAATGCATTCCGCAACACAGGAAAAAAGAAAGACATGCGGAAAGAAAAGGTTCAAGTCCAAAAACTTTGACTTTGATTTCATTGAAGATCAAGACAAGTTTACAAACTGGGCTGAAGCCCGACTACAAGTATTATAAGCCGAAGCAAAAAGAAAAGAAAAAAATCGACTAGTCCTCAGAGTCAGCCTCCTCCACTGGATGACGGCCGGGGACGGTCGGCGAACCCACTCTGGCTTCGGCAGTCGGGGCCGCTTGATCTTCGGTGGCTTGCTCTGCGTCTTCTTCGGCTTCCGCCCTGGTGGTGAGGCCTTCCGATGCTGGGTCGGTCGTCTCCTCCGCAGCTGGGGCCTCCGACTCCGGCAGAACAATGCCGCTGAGATCAAGCTCCGGGTACAGGTGTCGAACGGCTTCCCGAGCATCTTCGTACCCAACCCGATACGAAAGGAAGCCGCTCTCCAGAAGCTCTTCCCGGTACTCTTCCGAGTCGCGGAAGTCTTCAACAGCCCGACCCATGGCCTCCTTCGCCGACTCCGCTTCTGCCTTCGCGATGTCTGCGTCGGCCTGGGCGATGGATAGGCCTTCTTCGGTCTTAGCGAGGTTTCCGAGGCTTACTCGGAGCTGCTCGCGTTCGGCCTTCAGCTCCTTGGCAAAGCTGTCCCGCTCGTGCCGAAGCCAACGGACGGTCCGGGACTTCTTCTTCGCGTCATCCCGGGCCGACTGCAGCTCTGACTCCGATGTCGCCAAGGTGCCCGTGAGTCGGGAGACCTCCTCCGTGAGTCGGGTGACCTCCCCCTCAAGTCGGCCCTCCCGGTCGATCGACTGTTGCAGCTGGTCGACCAGGATGACCTTGTCGGCTTCGGTGGCCGCAACCTTGTCCCTCCAGGCCGCGCGCAGGTCACTAAACTTTCGATATCCGACCTCTAGCTCGGATATGTTGTAAGCCAGCTGCACAAAACAAGACCGACCGTCAAGAGACCAAACTTACGGAAGCTATATTGAAAATGAAGAAGAGAGAAACTCACCCGGATCATCATCAGGTAGAATGAAGACAGCATGTCGGAGACACGCTGATTCTTCATCGCCTCGATGTCGGCTGGAAGAAGGAGCACCTGGCACAGCCACCTGGCCAAGTCGTGGTTGGCCAGGCCCGACGCACCTTCAGGGAATGGGGAGTCGGTCGACCCCCCACCACCGGCCGACCTTCCTTCGTCGCCCGATGCCATAGGGGCCTTCCCTCGGCCGGACATCCAGGCCCTGACGTCGGAGAAGGATGGCAAGCTCGAGCCCGATCGAGTATCGACCGAGGGTGCGGCAGCAACGGGCGCGGGTTGCTCGGGCTCGTGTGCCTCCTCCCGATCCTCCTCTGCCGGCTGAGCAGCCGGCACGCCGTCGACCGATTCATCGGCCGCCCTTCTCTCGGGCGAGGCTGCACCCTCGCCCGACGGTCCCTCGAATGGGACTTCGACGAGCACTGTCAGCGCCGACAGTGCAATGACGGGCTCCGCCCCCGACCCAGTCGGCTCGCTCGACGGAGCTACTTGGAGCCTCTTGGGAGGCCGCGACAGCCCGACCCCTTGCGCCGGCCTCTTTCAAACGGTGTACTGGCGTACGTCGGCTGCCGTCAATCTTGACCTCGGCGGCATATCTGTAAACGACGACGGATGGTCAGCGCCGTAAAGGAAAGACAAAAAGAAAAAGGGGAAGAAAGATGAAAAACCGACCTAAACGAGGGACCAGGTTGAGGCCGGCGTCGTACAAGGCCTGCTCAGTGACGAGCTCCCTCTGCTTCGGCACTGAGATGTCTTTCAGCCGGTGGAAGTCTTCCCGGTCTTCGGCTTCCACCCGACTGTTCTCGTTCGGTTCGGTTCGGGGATTCCCCCAACGAGCAGGGAACCTCCAAGGAGTAGAAGAAGATGCGAAAAAGAACTAGTTCTTCCATCCGTGAATGGACGACGAAAGATCAGTGATGAAAGAGAGCCCCTTTCGAGGATTGAAGTACCACCACCCTCGGGCTTTAGGGTGGGGTCGGAGGACGAAGAAAGCTCGGAAGAGGAAAATCCGAGGTTCAGTCGGCAAAAGCCGACACAACAAAGCAAAACTGACTATTAGCCGAACCAAGTTCGGCGCGAGTTGCACCGGGCATAGCTCGTAATAGTCGAGTACGTTTCGGACGAACTCCAGAATCGAGAAGCGAAGGCCGGCCCGGAGGTCCTCAACGTAGAAGGCCACCTGACCCTCGGGCGGGCTATTGACCCGACCATTGGCACCAGGGGCGGACAGCCAAAATTGCTCCGGGATGTAATATTGCTCTCGGAGCCGATCGACGTTCGGCCCCGAAAGTGAAGAGACCTCCACCTCCGGGGTCGACCGAGGGTCGTCAGTCGGCTCTCCCGACCGACCTCCTCGTGGGGATGTCCTAGCCATGGACTAAAACAAAAGACAGGAAATGAAGAAGAAGGGGCAGACTGCGAGAAGGCAAAGGAGAAGACGGTGAAGACGGTGATGGCCCTCAGAAGAAGAAGAGAGAACTCCTAAGAAGAAGGAAAGCGGAGTACCTGGAACAGGGGACTACGCGGACAGAGTCTCGACAGCAGAGTGAGGGGGGTAAAAAGCTGGATATGGGCGACCCTGTATATATAGTACCCCCGACGGTCGAGATGAAGGCACGACCAACGAGGGATACCCAGATCACGCCACGTGACATCATCCGGGCCGTCCGTCGGCCCGACGGTTCGACACACCCATCCTCAGATCGTGCCACGTCACCTCCATCCGCTCCAACGGACCCGTCCCAATGGCCACCTGCCACGTGGCACAGAGCCGTGACGTTTCGTATCCCCGAAGGGGCGGCGGGAACGACGATTTCCCTTCCCGATGGGACGAGACGTCCGACGCCGACGGGACAGGACGTCTAACACCGACAGGATGCCCGACACCGACAGGACACCTGACACCGATAGGACGTCTGACACCAGTGAATCGCCCAGCATTCATGAGGCGCCTGTCATCATATCAACCCGCGGTACGATCGTCACATCAGCCCACGGAACGGTCGGAACTTGACATGCTGGTAATCCACTCCTTTTGCCCGACGCTGCTGCCCAAACAAGGACATTGGCCAGCGCGCCATCCGACTCAGGAGTGGAGGGGGCAACTATTGAGGAATACCGACCGACCCCACTCATGCCGACTCATCATCGGGCCTATATGTCCGACGCCCGACTTTACCGACCGACCGACCGACGGGAGCCGTTACCGACCGACCGACGGATGCCGTTACCAACCGACCGACGGGAGCCGTTACCGACCAACCGACGGGTGCCGTTACCGGTCGATCGACGGCTATCGACCGATCGAGGATACGTCGGTCGGGCAGACCTTTTCCGCTCTCCCAACCGACTGCACCATGGGGTCCGATGCCCGACTCCCGCAACGTGCCCGACTGACTGTCAGAGGGGCCCAAATCTTCACCCGACGCCCCTCCGCTGGCCGCCGACCTATGGTCGGTCGACTCCTCCAATCGCCGTACTACCGTCAGAGACTGTCAGTCCTGACAACTGCATGCGGCACTCCCGCCTAGGGGCATTATCCCACCTAAGGCATGGTCAACCCTAGCGATTTGACAGTCCCACGACGATTTGACAACTTTACAGCGACTCTGACAGTCTCCAGTGAGTTGACAATTCTTCAATTGTCCGCGCCATTAATGACGGTGCCATACTATGCTCCACTATATATATCGAGGAAGGCAACAGTGCTAGAGGTCTTTTTCGAAACTCTTGGGCTTGCTCCCTCTCTCTCTCACCTTCTCCCGTTGAGCTCCTTGTCTTCTTTTCACTGTTGCCTAGTCTCCTCTCTGACTTGACCGTCGGAGGGTCCTCGCTGGAGCCACCTCCGGTCAGTGTGGACTTTCTTTTGCAGGTGCTTGTTCCCGACGATCAGGCGACGAGGGAATTGGCCGCAACAAGAGTTATTTTTAGAACTTTACTGTCCGAAAAACATATCTGCTGCCATTTTAAGTTCAGAAAAATGATAAAAATGCCTTTGAATGGTTTTGGAGGAAAAGGTTAACGCTGCGCTGGATGTCATCCTATCTTCCACCAGATCCACCCCGGCCTCGCATCAGGGGCTCCTCTGAAGCACCCCTCTCTGATTCCCGACAAAGATCGAAGCTTGCGGGCCAATCCAGAAACCAGAGTAAGTCACAGAGAATGGACCATGCGGGCTCTTCCAAGGAAGGAAAGGCACTATCTTTGGCGCTACAAAGGGCACTGCACAATCGCTCACGGCCATGCAACCATTCTTGGGAATGTTTCTTTTTTTCCTTGTTTGTGTCCTTTGTGGGATTAAAGAGAGGCAATTTGAGTGAGCAATGAAAGGAAGAAGAAGCTCTCGCCGAAGGAGCTATGTGCCAAGATCTCACTCTATGATGGCGCTGATCGTGAGGAGTGGGACAAAGGTGATGTAGGAGGTGTTCGAGGCGGTAAAGAGGCTGCTCAAAGTGCTGGGGAGGGCTGGGGTGGGGATTGACAATGTCAATCTCCAAGCCGCCACTGAACACGAGTGCCTCATCGTCAACATGCTTACTGCCAACACCATCGCAGTGGTGGAACACGGGGTCGCACTCCTAGCTCCCACTTGCGCCCCCCACCCCCCTCTTCCTCTTGCTATTTTTCCTCCCTCTTAGTTTTTTTTCTCTATCTTTTTTCCCTTTTTTTTGCTCCTCATCCTCATCCGGACTCGCCTCCTTCCCTCTTCGCTCACCATTGCACTCTCGTTCCCTCCACCACCTTAAAGCCCAAGCTTTTTTATCGCTAGCTCGGGATCTCGGCTTGCTGGCATTCCTGAACTTGTTGCGCGTCAGGGCCTGCGATTCGAGGTGCGCATCTTCTTGGCCTATGGAATTATTTTTTTTACTCTTTAATATATTTTTTCTTGAAGATTTTTACATGCTACTCCTGCGAAGAAATCTATATTCCAGGATGTGCTTCTTTTTTTGATGAATTATTTATTTTTAAAAAAAATTAATTTTTTACTTATTTTTCTTGAAATTTGATTTTTGATGCTAGAAGTCATTTAAGTTTTGACTTTTTTTTTTATCCCTTTTTCTTGATGAGTAATATCCAATTCCTTTCAAGATTTCATTACTATTCATCTTTGGTTTAGTTTTTTTTTTCTTCTCACCTAAAAGTGGAAGAATTTGGTTAGAAAATTAAACTGATTTTCTACTATCTTTTATTTTTTACTATCCATGCACCCCACCCCCCCTCATTAGCTCTCCTATTAAGAGGGAGAATTTTGGATGCAGCTCAACTCATGTCAAAACAATGAAAGGCCCCAATATATCAAGAAATCATATTTTTGCTACTATGTTGATTCTTGAAGTCTATATATAAATGTTCTATCAAGACTCTCATGTACAAAAAAGATGAATTTGTATATACTTATTTTATTGAGACTGTAAATTTTTAAGCTTGCATACAAATGTAACCAAATTGTATATGATTATTGATATTTTTATAGTTTATTTATTGTTATCGATGGATTGTAGTAGTTTGTTGAACTTATAGGTGGAGAGTATATGTAAGCAACTTGAATAATATTCAGTTATATAACTTATCCACACAATTTTGTAACCGGAGATGAAAACTGTGTAACCAAAAACTATAGATGTGTAACTAAACAACGTAACTCATGTAACCATAAATTAAGCGCATGTAATCAAACACTAATGTAGTGTATCGATTGTCTGATCTGAAAATAAACCTATAGGTGAATTGGATTTGTGTAACCAAAATAGGTATCTATGTAATCAAAAATTCATTTTGTGTAACTAGAAATAAAAACTGAGTAACCGAACTAAGCAAAAATATAATCAAGGTATATATTTGTGTAACCTAAATATAAACCTATGCAACTAATTATAAAAATTATGTAACCAGAGAACTGGCTCCTATTTAAGCAAATCATAATCAAACAATTTTTAATAAATCTCTTTTTAACCAAACCATAATCAAACCACTTTTTATACTCAAGTAAACGAAGAACAATAATATAACTTTAGATACACAACTTAATCTCAATTATTCATCTATAAGTAAAAGTTATATTAAATTTGATCCGCCATAGTACTAGCCCCATCTCCATTAGCAACAGTCTCGTCCGCACCTTCTCCATTTGGATAAACAGTAGTCTCCCCTCCACCTTCTCCATACTGATTAGCACCATATTTTGCTTGTAGTCTTGTAATATCACTAGGTCCAAAGAGTTCCATGAATGCGTCAAGAATCTGCATAATAGTTCAAAGTATTTAAAAATGTTCATCAATTATTTTTGTCCTAAATGATTTTGATAGATCATCTTACATCATCTTTCAATATCTAGTTGAGTAATAGATCATGAACTTACTATTGTGAAACATAACTAGGTCATTGGACCAAACTACTATCCTGTAACCACAAAAAAAATTATGTAACCACAGATGATTGCCGTGTAATCAAAACGGAATAATATGTAACTACATACGATACTGTGTAATCAAAATTGAAGACTATGTAACTAAAAGTGAAAATTTGTACCCGAAAGATATTCTCTATAACTAAAAGTAAATTTCAAGAGGATATGAATCGTTTGAAAAAAATGCATGAACAATAAAAAACAAAAGATAATAGTACAAAAATCAGATTAATTCTTTAACCAAATTCTTCCACTTGTGGGAGAGAAAAAAAACTAAACCAAAGATGAACAGTAGTGAAATATTGAAAGAAACTGGGTATTACCCATCAAAAATAAGAGATTAAAAAGAAAATCAAAACTTAAATGACTTCTAACATCAAAAACCAAATTTCAAAAAAAAAGGGCAAAAAATCAAATTTTTTTCCTCAAAAACAAATAATTCATTAAAAAGAGAAAAACATTCTGGAACATAGATTTCTTTGTCAGAGTAGCTTGGGCTTTAAGGTGGTGAAGGGAACAAAAGTGCAACAGTGAGCGAAGAGGGAAGGAGGCAAGTCCGAAGGAGGATGATGAGGACCTAAAAAAGGAGAAAAAAGATAGAGAAAAAAATCGAGAGAGGAAAGAAAAATAACAAGAGGAAAAAGGGAGCGCAAGCGGGAGCTACGAGCGTGATCCCATGTTCCACTATCGCGATGGTGTTGGCGGTGGGCATGTTGACGATGAGGCACCCGTGTTTGGTGGTGGCTTGGAGATCAATGTTGTCGATCCCCATCTCAACCCTCTTCACCACCTTGAGCTGCCCCTTCGCCGCCTCGAACACCTCTTGCATCACCTTCATCCCACACCTCATGATTAGCTAGCGCGTCGATGGTCAGAGTCAATTGCAATGTTGGATTTTTCAAGAGTTCCAGATTATTTTTGCACCGAACAAATGGAGATGGTACGGAGGACAACCCAATGACAATAGAGACAACATCCGGAGAAGAGTCACTGCAAGCGTAGCAGTACCCTAAGTTGGGGATGAACAAGGTGAGAATGATTTCTTTCTTTTGGCAGGACAATTGAAGTTCATGTGCCCCAACTCCTTACAAAAATGATAGACACATTTACACTGAAAGCTTTCGCTTCCGAGGGTTTTGGGTGGAGAAAGATATTACCCTTTCTTCTAGGAGAAGGAGGTGTTTATAGAACCGATTCGACAACAGAGGCTGACCTGACACTGATGAGGCAGAATCATCCGCCAAAGCTTTCTTCTCTCCAGCACAGAATTGGAGCTATAAATTCGAGTTCATACAAATAAAAATGAAGAGTTAACCGGGCAGACAGCTAGATGAATGAGCTGGTCTTTGGATTGGATGGCGCACAACTCCTTCGGCGAGAGCTTCTTCTTCCTTTCTTCGGGGCTAAAGACGGCACTTTTCCTTCCCCGGAAGAGCCCGCATGGTCCGCTCTCTACGACTTACTCTGATTTTCGGATCAGCCTACGAGCTCCGATCTTTGTCGAGAATCGGAGGGGGGTGCTTTGGAGGAGCTCCCGATGCGAGGCTGGGATGGATCTAGTGGAAGATAGGACGACATCCCGGGTAGCATTAACCTTCCCTCCAAAACCATTCAAGGATATTTTTATCATTTTTCTAGACTTAAATGGTAGAAGGTGTGTTTTTTGGACTGCAAGGATCTAAAAACAACTCTCTGTACAGTTTAGGAAAATTTTATTCCACCTGTGAGGTTTAGGAACTTAAAAATAAGTTCAAGTCAATCGAGGGATCTATAGATAATTTTTTTCTTTAATTAATATAAGATTTTTACTGCGATACTCTTCTATAATATTTTATTATAAAAAATATTTTATAATCTTATATATTATTATTTTTATATATTTTATTTTTTAAAAAAATAATATTTTATATTATTTTTTCTTTCTTCCTTCTCTCCTCCCAGCTTTGCCTCTTATCTGCGACTTCTCCGCACCCATCCCTCCTCTAGTGCCACTCGCAACTCCTCTACTCCCTCCATCCGTTTCTCCTCCATCTTCCTCCGTCTGTGGCTTCTCCACATCCCCTCCCTCCTGCCATCCGTGACTTGTCTACCCGCCCACTGGTCCCCCACTTGAAGTCTGTGCCCCCCCTCGGCAACACCTGCAGCTCCACGCCACCCCCCAACCACCCCTACTTGTGCCCACAACTCCACCACCCTTTGTCCACACCTCTCCTCTCTCCATCCCCCCCGGCCCTTCTCTGCCTTTCGATGGCCCTGGAGTTCTTGGAGAAAAAAAATTTAATTTAATTATAAAATTTATCATCAATTTAATATTGAAATAATCTTAATTTTTGAAATATTTACTATACCAACCATGCACATTAGCACTTCAATAGGTTGAAATCCAAATGGTTTATGTTTAGTCAGATGATCAAAAATATATAAACAGTAAAAAGACTAAAATATCTTTTGAAGCACCATAGCAAAATTCTTAAGATCCGTTTGGTTGGGGTATATTAAAATAGGGCATAATCTGACAATTTTTAAAAATTATTTATCTAAAAAATAATTATGAATGAAAATAATTTTTACTATATTTAGTTGGTGAAAAAAGTACTTCAAAAAATGATACTGAAAAAAGATTACTATGTTTGGTTGAAGATAAATTTATATAGAAATATGATTAAATTTATAAATATACTCTTCAATATAAAATAATTTTTAATATGAGGATAATATTATCATTTTTAATTAATTTTTATATAATGATTATAATCACATAACCCTTTGCATAATGCCATATCCATCTTAATTTTTTTTTGTAAAGGCTCTTTATTAAATAAATTTGAAAAGATATCAAAATAAATTCAATGATTATATATGCAGCTAAATTGGAGATATTTTTATTAAATATGGATTATCACCATTAAAAAATTTATCAAATACCAACCTTCCATGACATTTGTTTTACCTTCTCAATCTATCTAAAAAATAAATATGGATCCATCAGTTTTTTTACCATCTCTCTCTTTCATTTTTCATACTAAACATAGTAATCTGATATAAAATTTATTTTTTTATATTAAATTATCCCTAATCAAACGAACTCTTAATATAATTATAGTTTGTGGGGGAAGGTTATTAGAGTTGATACCCGGTCTAGCTTGGCCTATAAGAATCATATACAACTCCAGTGATAGGAAAATGCAATAGTTGAAATATATCAAAAATTACTCCCCCACTTTAGTTAGTGGTTCTGTATAGGGGTGCAAATGGATCGAGCCGAATATGTACAAGCTTGAACTCGATTCGGACTCAAATTTCGATTTGAGAGCTCGAGCTCGACTCAGTGAAAAAGATATAATACTTGAGATCGATTTGATTCAGTTCAAATATCAATCAAACCATACTCAAATTTGAATATTCGAACTAGAATCTTGGCCTACTCATTAATCAATAAAAATATAATAAAAATAAGACAAGAAGCACGGTATTCTAATTTCTAAGGAAGAGCAATTAAACTTTCATATAAAATTAAGAATAGCTTGACTATTTTTCATAATGTAAATGATTTAAATAATTAAAGGATTATTATGTTCAGTTATTCACTATCTTTTTCAAGCTTTTTTCGTTATTGTGCATCCATAAGATCTGTAGAGTAAAACCAAAATTATAATATTATAAAACTATGAAACATAATATTGGATTCCACATTCTTTCAGTCATATTCTGGAGAGTGCCACTGAAAAAGAAATAAAGCTTCCTGACTTGTCAATCGCAGCCAGTTTATTACTATGGACGAAGTACAATAAAAAAGAGAATCATAAATGTTTATGAATCCGGCTCCAATTATATGTTGTGCTATGATCACTTAATAAAGGCCTCTTGTATCTTGTTATATACATTTTGGCCAATACTGCAAGTAGCAGATACATATTATGACATGAAAGGATGGCTGGTATCTCCGTTTTTGCCGTGCAAAAGAGTAGATAACATGCCTATGCTAAATAATGCTAGTATGTTTACAAATCTCATGCAGCAAACTATAGGTATTCTTAGATCGAAAGTGATCAAATCATACAGAAAGGAAAAATTAAAACTAATATCTAGAGCACAGTGAGGTTCTTAAACATTAATTAAGCATACTTTCACTTTTGAACAATCAAATCAACTTCAGCGCAAACTCAATACAAGCTTTGCACTTCAAAGTTAAATCTCATGCATAGATTTTATGTTCCTTAAATGCATTGTGACTGTGGAAGGATTGTATCACCTGATCAGCAACAAGAGGAGGAAACTTTTCACGCATATTTCACCAAATCAGCTGGTACAACTTGCAGTAAGCAACCAAAATCAGAGAGGAAATGGAGGAGCTGTTGGTGGTAGCAAGCGGCAACCTCAAAGAGGGGAGGGAAGGGGCTCTCGATGGCAGCGAGCGGCGGCCTCAAAAGAGGAGATGGTTGTTAATGACAGTGAGCAATGGCCTCAGGGAGGGGTCTGGGGAAAGAGGAGAGGAGATGAGGTGACTGCCAATGGTTGACTGATGATGAGGCAAATGGTGGTGTCGGAAATAGAGGCAAATAGGCCATTGAAGTTGAGGCTGTGAGGGGAGGGGATGTCGACAGTTTACCTTAGACAACTTGTGGACCAGCATGGCGAGGCGGCTACGCACGCCGAGGCGGATGGAAAAAAACCCTAAACTGGTTAGGGATTTGGGAATGGGAATCGTCGGGAGAAAAGTGAGGACTGAGGACTTGGGGCCAGGGGACTTGGATGTTTCAATTCTGGTGTTTCCTAGTTAAATGTTTTAGCCACTTAGTCGGTTAGAATTAAAAAAATATATCCTAATATTATATATATATATATATATATTAAAATTTAAAATATTAAATTAATATAATATATAAATACTCGAGGAGGCTTACCAGCTTTCGAGTTGAATATTTCACTGCTCAAGCTCGATATCAATTGAGTCGGGTTGAGCCGAGTTTGAATCCGATTCAAATTCGAATAGTTTACGAGTGGCTAGATCCATTTGCACCCTTAATTCTGTAATATTTAATATATTACTGATAAGGCTCCTTTTCAATCTTAAAAAATAATAATTACTTGAGATCTATTATATGGCTGGGCCCAAAATCGTATAGAAATCATAGATATTTATAAAGATAATTTTTTTCTCTCTTTGGAATTTGGGATGGTTCTTTGGGTATTTATAAAAATAAGTCTAAAGGATCCCTATTTAGATGGTTGTATTAGCCCAAACTCATAATTCTTATATGATTTTGGACCCAATCATTGAAACAAGTCTTTAATTTAATTTATTTAAGAAGATTTTCTACATTACTAGACTAGCAAAGCAACCTGCCTAATATGGTTGTATACCATTAATGTACCATTCTCTTATAGCCTGATATAGAACCCAAAGATGAGGTCACCATCTTGATACTATCTCCCATAAATGAGGTATCCTGAATTAGGGTCCTGCATGAATATTTCTGCAGGATTGAGTTGAAAATCCTATAGTATTCATGGATTTAGAGTATCAAAACCCAGATCCTATAAGTAGATAGTATGATTGGTTTTAGAAGATGTAAGCTAGGTGGGCCAACAAGTTCGATTTCTATAGAATTTTCAGTTCAGGTATGTAAAAATATTCAAGCAGGCCCTATAGCATGAATATCCTAAGATTTTGGCTACCAAATATTTCTAAGCTTTATAAATTTTAACAATCAAATGTTCATGATCAGAGCCTACACAATGTTTTTGCAGGTAGAAATATCTAACCATATTATCTATATTATAGGTTACCTATTCTCAAAAATAATATTTTAAAATTCAAATGCGCATCATCAATCAATAGAGTATTTCTTGTCACTAAACCAGTCAAGTCAACCCACATCATGTATGGGAAATAATTCCTTCTTCCATTGGTCGAGTCATAAAAGACCTTCTATTGTTAGTTAGGCCATAATTGCCATGGTGATGGGTTTTTATTATATTTTTATTTGGCTTGACGATTTGTCATGGCCACGGCCATCCTTAATCAGCACAGAGTTATTTTTACCGGCTACCAGCCTCAGACCGCGTAATAAATAGAAAATTTCCTTCCTATTGTTAGAACGGTAGAAGACTTTGCTCTATCATTACTAGTTACTCCTTCCTTTTTATGGTGAATTGGTGATAGATGCTCGTTCTATCTTCTGTTGGATTTTCTCGTCCTTCTTTTGCTACCAGAAAGACTCCTACCAGAGCAAGTTCCAATCTGCAAAAAGGTCCCTAACATTGACTTGCTTTTCTTGTATATGATGTTACTACATATTAACCTATCAAAAGCAGATATTGAAACAAATCAGTTGACATAACATGTGTATATCTATATACATACATACATACATATATAAACACATACATACGTACGTACATACACACACACACACACACACACATATATATATATATATATATGTATGTATGTGTATATGTGTATATACATATATATATATATGTATGTATGTGTGTATGTATGTATGTATGTACGTATGTATGTATTTATATATGTATGTATGTACATACATACATACATACTACATATATATATATATAGAGAGAGAGAGAGAGAGAGAAAGAGAGCGCTCTTCATTTATCACAGGCACATCCATGTTAATAATATTATTAATAAAACTTTTTATTTTGAATAATAAATAGAGCTCTTATTCAATATGGTTCTTTATTGATGTATAATAATTTAATACCATTAATAAAAAGTATAATTATTAGCTTACTAAATTAAGATCTCGTTTGGTAAAGCTTTTCGATGCTCAAAAAATGCTTCTGAACGATATAATAGTATTATTCACTATATAGATACCCATATTAATAATATTATTAATAAAACTTTTTATTTTAAATAATAAATAAGATTTTTATTTATTATAATTTTTTATCAACGTATGATACTATAATGTCATTGATAAGAAGCTTATATATATATATACACACACACATAGATAAATTATGGCGACATCCCTTCAATTTTTTTTGATTTATTCTTACACTCCAAAAATTTTTAATTATTTCAAATAGATCTCAAAAGTTATATTTTCATTGCAACATGGCCAAACCGTCCATCTCCATTACAATCTATGAACACGTGAAACTCATGTGATATAACATAATTTAGGAAATACCAAATGTGCCCATATTGGGTAGATTACAATATTGTGATATATTTTGGCGGGAATGGAAGAGATCATGTGGCAATCATGTGCGTCTCCGTTCCTCTTCCATTGTTAAGAAAATAAGCCATGGGAAAAGCCACCAATCTTAGTATGCTTAAGAGAGAGAATAGGAGAGGAAGGGAAAAGAGGCCCTTTAGAGAGTAGAGAGGAGCAAAGAGTGAACGGGGAAAAGAAGAACCTGTTGATTTCTATGGCTGCAAGTGTGTACTTGGCGCAAAACTTGTTTCAAAGCTCCGACCAAAGCCCACTTTAACTCCTTCCCACATTCTGTAACCATGGTCTGAGGCTCTGTTGAAGAGCTCCTGGACCACTGCAAATCCCAGCCGCTGGTTCTATGGGTGCTCGGTGTATGAGGTAAGAAGAGGATGTGTTCTTTTAACACATTTTCCAAGTAATATTTTTCCTAAATCTCTTGATTATGGTAATGCAGGTTAGAAGAGGATGTGGTTTTTTCAATGGCATGATCCAGCCTCACCACATTCCAAAATGGTGATTTTCAAATTGATGCTGAAAATAGAAATCTGGAGAATGAATTCTGGGCCTACAGATTTAGGGAAAAAATTTTGAAATGGTTCCTACTTTTGCCACATGGGTGGTTGCAGCCTTGCAGGGGGTCTATTGACAGTGAAAAGGAATGCTAGGAAGCGGGAAGGGATGGCTTAATATGAAGGGTTTTATACCATGAGAGGCTATAGATGTAGAAGTCAGGGGAGGGGCAAAGTGTAGCATTTTGAAAATTTTGGGGTCTTTATATTACAAATATAAAAATATGGGGTCTGGATGTAAACTTTTAATAATGCAATGAAGAAGAATATTCACTTTCTAGGACTTGGTATGCTGTTATCTCTCATGTTTAAAGGCAAGAACGATGCTTTGTAACTTCTATAGGTCTGTGGAATGACTTCCGAGCCCTTCTTGCTACTGGGGTTCAAGCATATGTATGAAGTAAGCTATTGGGGTCCAAGTGTTGCTGTTGTAAATCTTTGGGATCTGAGTGGAAGGACCAGCCGAGGGATAATCGAGCACGTCTCGATTCACACGGCATATAAGCACCATGGAAACAAAATCATTTTGTAAAGGAAAGATGACTAGAACAAACGTAGAATGCAAAATAGGAGAGATAATCAAGCAATAAAAATAAGAGAAAAGAAAGCACATCAGATTTACGTGGTTCGGCTGATTATTGACCTATGTCTACGGACAAGACCTCCTCAACATTCTTCTATTAATAATCCACAACACAAAGAAGTACAAAATTAGAGAAGAAAATCAGAAGCTCACACGGACTCTCTTTTACGAAAGAAAAACACCCTTTTTCTCTCAAAAGAATCTCATAAACTCACTATCTTTAAGCCTTTGGATCTCTCTATTCACTGTTTACAAATCTCTACCTGTGCCCTTTAAATAGAGCTCGAAACCTGAAGAAAACTGGCCCAAACCACGTCAAAAAAGGACTCTATTTCAGTGTAGAAATCAAGGTCTTCTCCCGATCATTGGATCTCCATTGTACGGTCCAAAAATGCCTCAAAACACTCCTGAAATCAGCCCAAAACGAGTTAAAAAAGCCATCAGCCGTTGGATCAAAATCAGAAAGAAGGGGAGCTATCCGATCGTGCCTTAGAAGTGGGCCACCACAGATTTACATGGTAAAGTGAGATATCAGCCGTTCGATCACGTGTATGGCGACCTCCTGATCGTCGAATCGTGCTCAAATCTGGTGAACTGCTGGTGGACCCCACCTGATCCATGGACAGTCACGTGCACCGATTAGCCCTTGGGCCGATGCTTCCACATGCGCGCACCCATGCTTGTGGGCCTGGGTCGCTCACTCCTGGGTCTGGGCCGGGTTTGGCCTGACTGCTGGGTTCGGCTCTGGACTACTGAATATGGGCTTCATCCAATCAATTTTTTCACTTGAAGACATGTGCCGAACTCACAAGAACATCGTCCCTAGAGGCCTTGCTAACCTCCCACTTCTCACATGGCTCCAAGATTGAGAGAAGCTTTATTCTAATTGAACTTCTCTTGAATCACTGGATTCGTCAATACATCTATTAGATTTGAATCAGTATGAATTTTCAATAATGAAACTAAACCATCATCAACCACATCTCTCACAAAGTGATAGCAAATATCAATATGCTTCGTCCGAGAGTGAAACGTCAGATTTTTCGTCAAGTACAATGTGTTTTGATTATCATAATTTATCCTCATCACATCTTGCTTCACCTTGAAGTCTCCAAAAAGCCTCTTGAGCTAGACAACTTTTTTACATGCATATGCCACTACAATATACTCTGTCTCTATCATTAATAATGCCACCACTGACTGAAGCTTAGACTCCTAGCTAATAGCACCACCGTTCATGGAGAACACATAGCCTGTGATAGATCTTCTCTTGTCCCGATCACCTGCAAAATCAGAATCAACATACCCGATGCACTTCAAACCCGCTAAACCGTAACAAAGTGAATGATCAGTCGTCCCCCTCAGATATCGAAGGATCCACTTTACTGCTGTCCAATGGTCACTACCAAGATTCACCATATACCGGCTCACAACTCTCACTGCTTGTGCAATATTTGATCTTGTGCATACCATGGCAAATATAAGACTCCTTACTGCTGATGCATATGGTACTCGGGCCATGTCAGCCTTTTTTGCTTCCGTACTGAGTAATTGCTTTGCTGACAGTTTCAACTGAATAGAAAACAGGGTAGACACTAGCTTTGCATTCTACATATTGAAGCACTATAGAACTTTCTCCACATATCCTTTTTGTGAAAGCCAGACCTTCCTATCCTTCCTCTCCCATAGCACCTTCATCCCGAGTATTTGGTTCACAGCTCCTAAGTTCTTCATCTCGAACTCCCCAGCCAACTGAGTTTTCAGATCTGATATCCAACTCCTGCTATTCCCTACGACCACCATATCGTCGATATACAACAGTAAGATACAGAAGCTTCCATCATCATAATCATAGAAATATGCACAATGATCTACCTTCAGTCGATCAAATCCCAAATTCACAATAAAAGAATCAAATCGCTTGTACCAATACTTCGGCGCCTGTTTGAGACCATATAATGATTTGTTTAGCTGACAAATCAACTACTCCATATCTTTTTCAACAAAATTTTCAGGTTGTGCCATATAGATCTCCTCCTCCAAGTCACCATATAAGAAAGCCATCTTTATATCTATCTGCTCGAACTTCAAATCTATGACTGTCGCGATCGCCAAAACAATCCGAATAGTAGTAAAACGAACCACCAATGAGAAGATTTTGTTAAAATCAATTTCTGACTTCTGAGCATAACACTTCACTACCAAACGTACTTTGAACCTCTCCACATTTATATCTATATCCTTCTTCACTTTATAGACCCATCGACATTTGATCGGACTTCTCTCTTCCAGTAGAACTACAAGCTCCCATGTCTTGTTTTTCTGAAATGACTCCATCTCCTCCTCCATAGCACAATGCTACTTTCCAGCATTGATGGACTCACATGCCTCTCTGTATGAAGTTGGCTCGTCTCCTCTGCCAAATCAACATAAGCATAAATATGGTTAGCAGAAGAAATGAAAGAAGTGACATGGTCATCATACCTGATAGGAGGTCTAATGACCCTCTTAGGCTGCTCAGACTCTATTGGTGGCTTTTTCAATAAGATAACATCCTCAGGTGATTGCGGAGACTCCACACCTGGTCCATCATTAACTACCTCATCGTTCACCTATGCTTGCTCTGCTTGCACCTCATCACCTGCATCAAAAAACTCAATAGAAGTAATGGCTTCATCATCTTGCTTTTCTTTAGTGCCTTAAAAAGATTCTTCATTAAAAATAATATTTTGACTAACAACGATCTTATGGGTAGTAGGGTCCCACAACCGATACCCCTTTACTCTTTTAGCATAGTCAAAAAAGATGCACCTTCAAGAGTTCCTATCCAATTTTATCCTCTTCTCTTTTAGAATCCATATATATGTATTACATCCAAAGACACGGAGACAGAAATAATTCACTAGCTTATCACTCAAAAGTTCTTCTAGTATTTCCAACCCAAATGACTTTGTCAGTGATTGATTGATCAAGTAACAAGTCGTGCTCACAGCCTCTGCCCAAAATTTTTTGTCAAATTTTACGGTGCTCATCATACTACGGACCCTATCCATGAGTGTTCTACCATTTTGCTGTGGTGTCTCGGGAACCGTAAGTTGTCACCAAATTTCATGTTCACCACAAAAGTCATCAAACTCCTTGGAGCAATATTTTCCTCCATTATCAAAACATAGGCATTTAATTTTCAAACTTTTTTTATTTTCCACTAGAACCTTAAATTTTTTGAAGGTTTCAAAAACATCGGATTTTCGCTTTAAAATATATATCCAAGTTTTTCGAGAATAGTCATCAATGAAGGAGACGAAATAGGAACATCTGCCAATGATCTATCAAACGATTCCCAAGTATCTAAGTGGATTAGCTTAAAAAATTTCTTACTCTGCTGTTATGATAAAGAGAAAGAGATCCTTCTTTGTTTACTATAGATGCAATCTTCATAAAATTTCAGTGGTGCTAACTTACACCTTGGAAGAAGCTTCTTATTTGATAATAATTGTACCCACGCTCGCTCATATGTCCCAAACGTCGATGCCAAACTGTCAGAGACACCATCTTTGTACTTACTACTACCGTTTCTCTCATTTGAGTCTCGTCCATCAATTTATAAAGATCACCTATTTGTACTCCTCTTATCACCACCAAACATCCTTTGGATACCTTCAATTGATCTTTCTCTCCGATAAATTTTAAGTCTTGCTTACAAAACTTTTCAAGTGACAGTAGACTCTTGCGAAGTGTAAGAACATGCCGTACATTAGAAACCGTCCGAACTATACCATCAAATATCTTAATCCGAATATCTCTCACTCCAATTACGGGACAAGTTGTATTATTTTTCAAATAGATAACTCCTTCATCCTATGATTTGTATATATAAAATCACTCCCTAAAAAGAGTCATGTGAAAAGATGCCCCCGAATCCAAAATCCAATGACGTGCGAGCTCGGATCTCTCCAATACCATCAATGCATCTCTGTCATTTAAAGTAGCTGAACTAGTTTTACTTTCTGCTACATTACCTTGGAAGTTTTTCGATTCAAATTTTATATCAACTCCTTTAACCTGATAATCTTCCTTTACATGTCCTATTTTTCCACAATTCCAGCATTTCACCTTTTTTTTGTCTTTAGATTTAGATCTTGTCTTCTCTCGATCACCACGTTCTCTTTCGAAAGGTCTATTCCATACTACCATGGTCTCCCCTGAAGAGCTTCTTTGATTAGATTTTCATCTCATCTCTTCTATAAGCAATGATACAATAATTGACTTTATCTTGAGGATTTCAACATGATTCAAATTTATAACAATATTATCCCAAGACTCCGACATAGAACAAAGTTGAATGCTAGCCTTCTCTTTATCATCAATTCTGACATCTAGGACCACAAGCTTGCTCACAATAGAATTAAATATACCAGAGTGCTCTTGAACTGATACCCTATCCTTCATCTTTAGATCGTATAATTGTCATCTTAAATAGATTTTATTTACTAAAGACTTTTCTTCATGGAGGTTCTTCAATTTTTTTCAAATCCCTTTTGCAGTAGTCTCGATCTCGATATTGAACAATATCGAATCACCCAACATCAAATAGAGGTTCGCCATTGCTAGCTTGTCCTCCTCATATTGTCCATTCGTCATCTCTTGAGGTTTGTATTCCTTTTCTTGTAAAGTAATTTTACAACCATCCTTGATCAATACCGCCTGCATCTTCATTTTTCAAAGTGCAAAGTTTGATTCATCAAATCTCGATATCGCATATTTTGTTGTCCTCACCTTATCCGCCATTGTTTCAAATCAAACCAGCTACCAAAGAATCTCCTTGCCCTGATACCAAACTGAAAGGACCGATCGAGAGATAATCAAGCATACCTCGATCCACACGGCACACAAGCACAGTAGAAATAAAATCGTTTTATAGAGAAAAGATAACTAGAACAAACATAGAACACAAAATAGGAGAGATAATCAAGCAATAAAAATAAAAGAAAAGAAAGCACACCAAATTTACATGGTTCGACCTGATTGTTAGCCTACGTTCATGGGCAAGACCTCATTAACGTTCTTCTATTAATAATCCATGGCATAAAAAAGTACAAAATTGGAGAAAAAAATCAGAAGCTCATATAGACTTTCTTTTACAAAAGAAAAACATTCTTTTTCTCTCGAAGGAATCTCATAAACTCACTATTTTTAAGCCTCTCGGATATCTCTATTCACTGTTTACAAACCTCTGCCTGTGCCCTTTAAATAGAGCTCAGAATCTGGAGAAAACTAGCCTAAACCGCATCAAAAAAGGACTCCATTTAAGTGTAGAAATCAAGGTCTTCTCCCTATCGTTGGATCTCCATCGCACGGTCCAAAAACACCTTAAAACACTCCTGAAATCAGCCCAAAACGAGTTGGAAAAGCCATTAGCTGTTGGATCAAAATCGAAAAGAAGGGGAGCCATCCGATCGCGCCTTAGAAGTGGGCCACCATCGATTTAGTAAAGGGAGATATCAGTTGTTCGATCACATGTATGGTGAGCTCTTGACCATCGGATCACGCTCAAATATGGTGAACCGCTGGTGGACCGTGCCTGATCCATGAAAAGTCGCGTGCACCAATTAGCCCCGCATCGCTTGTGCTTGGGCCGATGCTTCCGCATGCACGTGGGCTTGGGCCTCTCCCTCTTGGGTCTAGGCCGGGCCTGGCCTGGCTGCTGGGTTCGGCTCTAGGCTGTTGAACATGGGCTTCATCCTATCACTAAGTGTTGCTATTGAAAACTTTTGATGTCTCTTTATAACAATCTAAAAATGCAATGAATGGAAAGTCTTGCTATCCCATGTTACATATGTCATATTTACTATGCTTTTGACGTAAAAGAATCACTTTTCAGCCACTAAGACTAATATTTAAGGGCACTAACCAGCTCTGTCTCTAGTTGATACTTAATAGCACTACAATTGATACTGAGGTCATGGAATCATATTTTCAGTTTATGGAACAAGGTTATGAAAATTTCGACAACAAAAATGAAGCAAATCTAATATTTTGCTAGTCAACCTGGTGAAATATTACTTAAGTATCAACCATATGCACCGATGCTTAAGTTGCAAACATTATGCAAACCAATTGAATCTACTGAAATACTAGATGATACTTAAGTATCAGCCCTACATGCCAATACTTAAGTATTAAATATTATGAAACTCAATAGAACCTTCTGAAACGTAACTTGATACTTAAAGATATCAGCCCTACATACCGATATTTAAGCACTAAACACTATGAAACCCAATAAGATGGTAGCAGGTGGGAGGGGGTATGTGAATGCCACGGTCGAAATGGACGAAAAGGACGAAATGATAGCGAATGGAGATGGAGGTGGCCTTACATGGTTGTCCGTTAAACACTTGGCTAGAATTGAGGAGCCAACCGAAGGATAATTTAGATGCCTTGCCTAAAGGGAGGAAGAATATATGGTTTGGTATTAATCTATTTGTAGGGTGTTGGACAGTTTTTCCTAAAGTCTCGTTAGTAAAATGAAAGGACAAATCTGAAATTTTACAGACGCTGCTAACATTGTTTGCCATTTAGTGGAGGGTTGGGCCATATTACAATGAAAGCTTAACTTTTGGGGTTAATGAAAAAATTAAAATATTTGGAGAGTAAATATAAATCGTAAAAAATTGAAGAGATATCATTATAATTTATCTTATATATTAAAATGAAGATTTTGCTTTGGTAGAACCTTTATTTGCCATGTACACAACTCTCCATCATTTAATTTCATCTGGAAGTGTTTTTAGAGGATATTTTTGTAGTTTGAAGAGAGAGAGAGAGAAAAAAAAGAAAGGATATTTCAATTTAAGATCTTGCAATAGTCGGTAATTTAATTTTCCACAAAAGTATTTTCAAAAGGTATTATTATAGTTTAAGAGAAAGTGAAGGGTATTTCTATTTTTGGTTTTATCATGGGCACTCCCATCATATGCTAATTAAAGGAATTGCAAAGAGTGCATTGATAGAACAGACAAGCCCATGTGGAAGCGACAAGCTGGAGCCAACCCAGGCTGGGACCTTTTTTTTCTTTTCTTTTCTTTTCTTTTTGTGGGGTGAGCCAAAGTGATAACTTGTTGCATTTGCCATGGATCTAATTTTTCTTACCTCATATCATGTGGTTCATATTATCATTTTTTGTTTATTTAAATCTTTATATATTTACTGAACAGCTACACTCCTATTGCCTAGAATAATTAGTAATTCAAGAGAAAGAATGAATTGAGTTATTTAAAAATTTCAACTAAATCAACAATCTAAGATAATTATATGCTTCAAATTAATTTAACTTATGTAATTATGAGGTGAATGTGATGTATTATAATGGAATTAAAATATTAAAGACAGCAACGCAAGATTAAAACAAATAAAGCAAGTAAGACAATAAAGCAAAGAAAAGATAAGACACAATACAAATACAAAATAATTTATAGTGGTTCAGTGCAACTTCGTACCTACGTCCACTCAAAATTTTTTCAAGAATTTTACTATAATCAATCCGATTATAGTGCATTTATTTTATTCGAGATCACAAATAAATCTAGTTGATTTTTCAGGATCATCAATCAAAATTTATACCGATTTTTTTGTGGATTCACAATCAATCCAGTTGATTTTATGGGCTCACTAAATAAAACCTACAATATCCAACTCTGAGATTAGAAATTGAAAAACAAATAAGATACAAGATATGAGAATTTCATAATAAATTAAAATAAAAAAATAAACTCTTTTAAAGCCCAAAGAAGCAACTGCTGGATTGTTTAAATGATGCTTTAATTTTTTTTAATACTTAAGAAGATGTGAAAGATGATGGAGATGATTGTACTTGAAGGCCCTCTGAATTCTATCAGAAAATATTTTTTGAAAAAAAAAGGGAGAAGTAGAAGCGAATGGAAAAAGAGAAAAAAAGAAAGAACTGTCCAAAAAAGGAAAATAAGGATTGCAGAAACTAAAATTTTAGATTTACACGAAAAAGAAGTCGAGGATGAAAGAGTCTATCTAATAGACAAAAAGAATGTTCTGAGGAAGCCTTTGAAGAACTTTTCATATCTTTCTTCTCCAGCTTCGGTAATACTAGGGGGTCTCTTTTCCGACTCTGGTGATGTCGAAGAAACTCTGAAAAAATTTTAGCAAGACTTCCACATGGAGAAAATAGTAAAGTGATTTTTAAATGGAGTACAAGCCTATTTATAGAACATACCAACAGTTTGGATTGATTAGCTACATCGGTAGATCAATGCCACTTGTCAACAATCTGATGATTCTGAGAAAAATCGGTTCGATGCACCTCTCTATGAATGAGCCACGCAAGTTGAATCCGAGTGATGAATAAAGTGAACAGTGGTAATATGACATATGGTACACGCATGTTTGGGCATAGCCATCCAAATAATAATGAGCTTCCAATTCTCTAAGCACCTATAATTACTTAATCTAATGGATCGTTTCTAAAAAACAGCATGTTGCCTCAAATAATTAAAAAATTAATATTTTCAACCATCAACAGTATGATACATTTATGGTGGCAATACAAATTGAATGAGATCTTTTGAATGGACTTTTCACACTCAATGTGAAGAATTTCACTTCAGTTTAGAAAGTGGGGCATGTGTTGATACATATAATCCGACCTCATCATCGACCATGTGGCAATAGATTATGATCTGAACTATAAATATTCTTCCAGATCACGTTGGTCGTTTACCGATCTGCTTCTTTAGTTTATCTTTTTGTCGACTTAACTCGACCAAAACTGATCTTTTCTTAAGTATGATGCTTATCTCAGCTTTTTGCCGATCTATGGTGAAGTATGTTGGTCTTTAGCTGATATGATTATGAGGCACTAAGGATGCATGATACTCAGTTTAGTCAATTGCCGATCTAAGAGAGTCAAGTCGGTAATATACCGATATAATCCTGAAATGTAAATGGCTATCTTGCAGCTGTCATCTAGCTCAGCATCAGCTATCTTTTAGCTATACTACAGCCAATCACCATATGGATAAATACCCTACAATCTCTATACAGCTGGCCATTCTGTTATAATAAATTAACAATCTAACAAACTCTCCTAATGACTTAATGACATAAGCAAGCCGTCTCACCCCCTCTATATAAAGAGGTGCAGGATACTCTCCATAAGATAAATCAAAACTCATAGAACTGAGACTCTACTGAATCATCCGCACCTTCTCTACTGAAGGGAACAAAAGTTCTCTCTCGATTTGTTTATAATTTTTTCTCTCAGCCTTCTATTATTCCATTTTTACGATCTATTCTCAAAGCTCTGTCTGACTTAATCATTGGAGGATCTTAAATCGATGGGTATCCCACAAGTTTTAAGATTTTTTTTACAAATTTTGTTGCAAACTTCGTCGAATTCAACCAAAGAGCAGTCCAGTTCAATCCAAGACCGATCTCATCGACTATTGATAAACACTTAATTTAAGTCATTTAAAGCAGAAAATTATATTTAATTTATTATATTTATTAAGAATTTGATGCTTCTTTTTATGTTTTACAGGAAAGATGATCGCCGATACAAAGAGTCCGATTCATAGATCAAAAAAACTCAAGTTTGAAGAAATTTGAACTTAAAATAAAATTAAAATAAAAGAAAGATGCATCTGGTATTATAGAAAATGAAGATACTATGCAAGAAATCCAAAAAGGATGTAGATGTCATTGTGAAGAAACAAAAATTTTTTTTTGGAAATGGAATAAAAAAGGTAGCGTGAAGCTGTTTCTGGCGCGCGCGTGAGCAGTGCGGAGGCACAGCGGGCGAGCGTGCGGGCGAGTGTGCGTGCTTGAGGCATGGACGCAGGGAGGACGCGGCATGGGCGCGAGCGCGGGCACGAGTGCGGCATCGCGCGGGTGTGGGCGTGCGGCAGACGGGTTCGTAGGGAATTTTTGATGGCGGTCGAACATATGCTTTTTAAAGAAAAAAAATTAATATTTAGAAATATTTTGAAAGAAAAGATTTATATTTTTTTTAGTCCCACATCCAAAAATCATGTAAAACTCCTCCCTCCTAACACCTATAAAAAGACTTTTGTACTCCCATTGGAGGGAGAGCCCAGAAATTCTTCTAGAGCCTTGTATAGAGGAATAGAAAGAGACTACTTCATGAGCAGCTAGGCTAGCAGTCTCGGGAGTAGAGAAGAAATTTTGTAACGACACAGAGATGGTTTATTGTTCTAAACTTTTATGTATTTCTTTATATGCAATAAAGATTATGCTTTTTATTTAAATCATCATGAGTTCTTTATTTGCTCTCTTTCATATGCTTTTATTTATGCTTTATTGTTAGATTAATATTAGGAACAACTGTTACTTTTCAGAGACGCATCGTGATCTATGGGTACGGAACGTGCCGAGAAAAGAAGAGTTGTTTACCTAGTACTTTTCAGAGACGTGCCGTGATCTAGGGTACGGGGCGTGTCGAGAAAAGATAGGTATTTTTTCTAAGATTAATCGCATCTATTTAATTAAAAAAAAGAGATACAACTCTGCTAGTGCAAAATTAATTCAAAACTCCTGAGTTCTTTATTTTATAATTACATAAATTTTAAGATAATTTATTTTCTACATCAAAAACAACGCTTCTTTCTTTTATTTTGCAATCTCAACTTAGCCCAAGGTCCCTGAGGATACGATCTCGACTCATCCTACCTACATAATGAGTAGAGTTATTTTTGGTACTATCAACGACTACGCATCAAATTTTGGCACCGTTACCGGGGATCTTGACATGGTTGAATTAAAAAAATTAAAAAAAAAATATTTTTCAATTTTTATTTCTCGCTTTAAATTTTTTTTTAGTGCTTTCTAGCTAGATAATCTTATTTGCATAATTACACAATTACCTTGCATAACTAATTTACTACTTTTTAATCTTAGGAATTTTTCTGCTTAGAATAATTTGCTACTTTTTATAGCCTAGTGATTTATTGCTTTTTAGACTTAATCACTTAAATTTATTTTCTTGCAAAACTAAAAAATAAAAAAAAATAAAAAAAATATATATAAAAAGATAAAACTATAAACTTAAAAAAAAAAAGAAGCCACTGATATTTCATAACACTTAACTAAAATAGCGTAACCCCAAATATAAAAATTTCTAACTTGATTGAACACCTTGTTTCTTTGCATCTCATCTCCATAATTAACTTTAAGGGTGCAACCCATTAACTAAGATAAGGTGGAGATTTGATCACCCTTCCTTGGCCCACAAATCACCTCCTTGCATTTGCATAACCTAGACCTTAATCTAAAATCAACTAGACGTCAGCCCTAAAAATTTCGAGCTCAACAGGATAAGAAAGCTCTAAAGTTGAACCGAGTGCGGATTGGTTAATTGCTTGGTGTTTAAGGCAAGTGGTTAAAGAAAGTGGTTTTTAATTGGTTCCGTTGACTGACCGGGCCAACTCAGTTGGTGTCTAAGGAAAGCAACGAGCAGAGAACCTCCCACATCTTACGCTTACCTGGCCGAGTCAGTTAGTCAGTCTTGAGCTTGGAGTGCTCAAAGGCGGTCTTGGAAGTTAGGAGCTGTCTAGATCTAAGTTAACCTTAGGATAGAGAGTCTATGCTTGTTTAAGTTGATTGCAATTAACATCTAAACATTAACTAATTTCTCCCTTTTCATAGATTTAAGATTCTTAGGTTCTTCTCTTTAGATTTTCTTCATTCTTTTCTCACTTTATTATAAAAATATATATTATAAAAAAAAAAAAATTTGTGTTTGCTCTACAGTATTGTTGGGTATAAAATACCCACAGCCGAAGTTCTCAGCAGAATCGACTCCGAATGGACTCCGCCCGGACTCCTACGGGAGCCGGGCTCCGCCCGCAACATCAACTCCGAGAGGACTCCACCCGGACTCCTATGGGAGCCGGGCTCCGCCCACGACTCCAACTTCAAGGGGGACTCCGCCCGGACTCCCACGGGAGCCGGGCTCCGTCGCCAACTTCAACCGCCGGTAAGATCCGTCCAGACTCCTACGGGAGCCGGACTTCGCACCTAACTTTAATTGCAGGAGGACTCCGCCCGGACTCCTACGGGAGCCGGGCTCCGCCCACGACTTCGACTTCAAGGGAGACTCCGCCCGGACTCCCACGGGAGCCGGGCTCCGTCGCCAACTTCAACCGTCGGTAAGATCCGTCCGGACTCCTACGGGAGTCGGACTTCGCACCTAACTTTAATTGCAGGAGGACTCCGCCCGGACTCCTACGGGAGCCAGGCTCCGCCCATGACTCCAACTTCAAGGGGGACTCCGCCAGGACTCCCACGGGAGCCGGGCTCCGTCGCCAACTTCAACCGCCGGTAAGATCCGTCCGGACTCCTACGGGAGCCGGACTTCGCACCTAACTTTAATTGCAGGAGGACTCCGCCCGGACTCCTATGGGAGCCGGGCTCCGCCCACGACTTCGACTTCAAGGGGGACTCCGCCCGGACTCCCACAGGAGCCGGACTCCATCGCCAACTTCAACTGCCGGTAAGATCCGTCCGGACTCCTACGGGAGTCGGACTTCGCACCTAACTTTAATTGCAGGAGGACTCCGCCCGGACTCCTACGGGAGCCGGGCTCCGCCTACGACTTCGACTCCGAGAGGACTCCGCCCGGACTCCTACGGGAGCCGGACTCCGCCCACGACTTCGACTCCGAGAGGACTTCATCCAGACTCCCACGGGAGCCGGGCTACATCACCAACTTCAACCGCCGGTAAGATCCGTCCGGACTCCTACGAGAGTCGGACTTCGCACCTAACTTCAATTGCAGGAGGACTCCGCCTGGACTCCTACGGGAGCCGGGCTCCGCCCACGACTTCGACTTCAAGGGGGACTCCGCCCGGACTCCCACGGGAGCCGGGCTCCGTCGCCAACTTCAACCGTCGGTAAGATCCGTCCGGACTCCTACGGGAGCCAGACTTCGCACCTAACTTTAATTGCAGGAGGACTCCGCCCGGACTCCTACGGGAGCCGGGCTCCGCCCATGACTTCGACTCCGAGAGGACTCCGCCCGGACTCCTACGGGAGCCGGGCTCCGCCCACGACTTCGACTCCGAGAGGACTTCGTCCAGACTCCTACGGGAGCTGGGCTCCATCCTCAACGTCAACTGCTGGTACGTCTTGTCTGGACTCCTACGGGGGTCGGACTTCACCTTTGACTTTAATTGCAGGAGGACTCCGCCCGGACTCCTACGGGAGCCGGGCTCCGCCCACGACTCCAACTTCAAGGGGGACTCCGCCCGGACTCCCACGGGAGCCAGGCTCCGTCGCCAACTTCAACCGTCGGTAAGATCCGTCCGGACTCCTACGGGAGCCGGACTTCGCACCTAACCTTAATTGCAGGAGGACTTCATCCTGACTCCTACGGGAGCCGAACTTCGTCCACGACTCGACCGACTGTGAGTGGACTTCGTCCAGGCTCCTATGGAAGCCAGACTCCATCTTCTATTCCGACTATGGGAAGACCTCGCCCGGACTCCTACGGGAGCCGGGCTCCATCACCAACTCCAACCGAACTTCGGCCGACGAGTCTGGACCACAATAACGGACAACACTGCTCCACTCTCTACGGCGGGCCCTAAGCAGCTCCATTACTTTCTGACAGGCCGTATTAACAGCCATGATTCTGCTCCACTCCCTGCGGTGGATCCTGTGCGATTCCACCACCCCCAGATGAGTCACGACAGCAGACACCGCTCCACTCCCCGTAACTGATCCCACGTGGCGAGCCACGGCGATAGCCACGACCCCGCTCCACTACTCTCCGTAATAAATTCCTCCTGACTCTGGGCGGCCCACTACCAGACGGTTACAGACGTCGCTATCAATCTGTTGCCCTCTCCGTCTATAAAAGGAAAACTCCAGATACGTTATTCGATAAGCTCTTAGTTTTTACCTCAAAACTCTGCTAAATTCTTCGTTCGAGCACTCCATTCTTGTTGAGGCAGAGAACTGACTTGAGCATCGGAGGGTCTTGCCGGAACAACCCCACCTCCAGTTTAGACTTCCTTTGCAGGTCCCGACGGCGACCGCGACTCCCTCGACTCCAGCTTCTCCAGCGCAAGCGGATTTTTGCACCAACAGGATTGGCGCTAGAGGAAGGGGCTGTGTCTTTGTAGTACCCTTGTTCTTAAAGGAGCGCTCAACGGATCCGCCTCCGGTCATCTTATCCGGCACCCACTCCTCCTTTCCCCCACTGGATCCTCACCTGATGCCTTCTCGTGAGACATTCGCACAACTACCCACGGCCTCCGCAGCCATATCTCGGACCCCAGTCTCGCCCCTGGTTTCCCAGGCCCCGCATCCTCCGGCTATGGTCGCCGACATGGGGTGGCCGGACGATCGATCTCTGATGGATTCCATCAACACCCTCTCGGGAGGATCCCAGCGGAAAACAACCAACATACCGGCTGTATCCCCCAAGCGGCAAAAGATTGAAGAACCCATAACCTTTACCGAAGAAGACACCCAGGGAGTCCAATTCCCTCATAACGACGCAGTCGTAGTTTCCTTGAATATAGCAAATTACGACATCCGTCGCATTCTTCTTAACAACGGAAGTTCGACCGACATCTTGTTCTACGACGCCTTTTCAAGAATGTCCACTCTTAACGGTCATCTGAGGCCGATTAGCTCCCCCTTAGTAGGGTTTACCGGCGACGCCGTTCCGACGGAGGGGATGATAACTTTGACTGTGGCCGTGGGTCAATATCCAAAGCAATCCAGAGCTCTGGTGAATTTCTTGGTGGTGAAGGCGCCATCCGCCTACAATGCAATCCTCGACCGACCTGGCCTCAATGCTCTCCGAGCTGTCGTATCAACCTACCATTTGAAGTTGAAGTTTCCCACCAACCAGGGGATCGGAGAGGTCCGGGGAGACCAAGCCCTGGCCAGACACTGCTACAACATCGCCTTGCAAAGAAGCGATCAATCTGACCCCTGTCCCGTCGATGGACTAGATGCTCGCGATGACCTCACCGAAGAGAGGGGCACCCCAATCGAAGATCTGGTACCGATCCCTTTGAATGATGGGAACGCGGAGCATGTAGCGCTAATCGGCTCCAACCTGGGGGAGGAGGTGCGGACGCGTCTCATTGATTTTCTACGAAGAAATGCGGATATTTTCGCTTGGGTTCCAGCGGACATGTCGGAGATTGACACGGAAGTCATGGAGCATCATCTGGCCGTCGATCCAAAGCATCGACCAACGAAAGAAAAAATCCGGAGTCATGCCCCGGAGAGGCAGAAGGCGATAGCCGAGGAAGTGGATAAGCTCCTCAAGGCCGGATTCATTAAGGAAGTCAATTATCCTGATTGGATTTCCAATGTTGTCCTGGTCAAAAAAGCAAACGGCAAGTGGAGGATGTGTCAAAAAGCTGAATAAGGCTTGTCCAAAGGACAGCTACCCCCTTCCCAGAATCGACCAACTGGTGGACGCGACCTCAGGCCATGAGCTCCTCACCTTTATGGATGCGTTCTCTGGCTATAATCAAATTAGAATGGCGTCGGAAGACGAAGAGAAGACAGCTTTCATCACTAATCATGGCCTTTACTGTTACAGGGTCATGCCTTTCAGCCTCAAGAATGCGGGCGCAACCTACCAACGGTTGGTGAACAAAACCTTCAAAGAGCAGATCGGCCGAAACATGGAGGTCTACGTGGACGATATGCTCGTAAAAAGCAAGTCTTCCAGAAATCATGTCGCCGACCTCGAGGAGACCTTCGACGCTCTTCGGAAATATAGAATGAAGCTGAACCCCACTAAATGTGCTTTCAGAGTAACCTCAGAAAAGTTTCTGGGCTTCATGGTATCAGGGCGTGGGATCGAGGCCAATCCAGAGAAAATTCGCGCCATCCAGGAGATGGCCGCCCCAAAGTCGATCAAAGAGGTTCAGCACCTCACGGGGAGGATAGCGGCCCTTAATCGCTTCGTCGCAAGGTCGGCCGAACGGTGCTTGCCCTTCTTTCAAACCCTCAAGCAGCCGAAGAACTTCTGTTGGACCTCTGAGTGCCAACAGGCATTCGAAGAGTTAAGAAGCTACCTTGGCTCACCCCCACTGTTGGCAAAGCCTGAACCTGGGGAGAAACTATTTTTATACCTAGCGGTCTCTCCCATGGCCCTCGCGGCCATCCTTGTCAAAGAAGAAGCGAAAGTCCAGCGACCAGTCTACTACGTTAGCCGCGCACTGAGGGACGCCGAGACCAGGTACACCAAATTAGAAAAACTGACTTACGCCTTGTTGATTGCAGCCCGGAGGCTCCGACCCTACTTTCAAGGGCACACCGTGACGCTACTCACCAATCAACCGATCAAGGCGGTTTTGCACCGGGCGGACACCTCTGGGAGAATGGCAAAATGGGCGATCGAGCTCACGGAATTCGACATCAACTACCGACCCAGACCAGCAGTGAAGGTCCAAATACTGGCAGATTTCATAGTAGAGTGCAGCATCCCAAAGGAGGCTGAACCTGAGCAAAGCAAAGTTGACGACCTGAAGTCTCAACCGAACTCCCCCAACGAAGAGGCCAATCCCTCCGATCGCTTTTGGACCCTTTATGTGGACGGATCTTCCAACATGTCGGGCGCAGGTGCAGGCCTGATCTTGGTCAGTCCAGAGGGAGTCATCACGGAGTACATTCTGCGTTTCGAGTTCCCCGCAACAAACAACGGAGCGGAATATGAAGCTCTGATCGCAGGACTAAGGATCGCCAAAGAGCTGAAAATAGGTCAACTCCGGGTACACAACGACTCCCAACTGATGGTGGGACAAGTCAGCGGGAGTTATGAAGCGTGGGAGGACAGTATGGCCAAATACCTTGAGAAAGTAAAGGAGCTTACCCCCGCCTTTAGCAGCTTCAACATTAGGCAGATTCCAAGGTTGGAGAATACCAGAGCTGACCTTCTCTCCAAGCTAGCAACGTTGGCTCCGGCCGAGTTGCCCAAAGGCATTCTCTTCGAAGTTCTGATGCACCCGAGTACAGAAGAGTTGTGGCCCGTGATGGAGATTGACCACGAACCCAGCTGGATCGACCCACTGATAATCTATCTCAGAGATAGAGTCCTCCCTCAGGATGCGAAAGAAGCTCAGAAGCTCCGAAATCAAGCCTCCAGATACCTCCTTTATGAGGGCAAATTGTACAAGAGATCATACTCTTTACCCCTCTTAAAATGTCTCCGGCCCTCGGAAGCTGACTACGCCTTGTGGGAAGTACATGAAGAAATTTGCGAAAATCATTTGGGGGCTAGATCCTTATCCCACAAGTTGCTCCGCCAAGGATATTACTGGCCAACGATGCATCATGATTCGATTGAATATGTCAAAAAGTGTGATCGATGCTAGAGATACGCCAACGTCCAGAGACAGCCCGCCACCGAGCTCACACCCTTGAGTGCCCCATGGCCTTTTGCACAATGGGGGATGGATATCCTTGGCCCCTTTCCCATGGCGTCTGGGCAAAGGAAGTTCCTCCTTGTAGCGATCGACTACTTCACCAAATGGGTTGAAGCCGAACCACTAGCGAAAATTACAGAAGCAAAAGTGCAAGATTTCGTCTGGAAGTCGATCATGTGTAGGTTCGGTCTGCCTAGAACCCTAATCACTGATAATGGACGGCAATTTACGAGAGCAAAATTCATCGAATTCTGTGAAGATCTAAACATCTCCCACAACTTCACATCAGTAGCCCATCCCCAGGCGAACGGCGAAGCTGAGATGACTAACAGAACCCTTTTGCAGGGGATTAAGACAAGACTTGAAAAAGTGAAGGAAACTTGGGTGGACGAGCTTTATCATGTGCTGTGGGCGTATCGAACTACCCAGAGGCTACCTACGGGGGAGACCCCCTTTGCTTTAGCCTTCGGTACGGAAGCCGTCACCCCAATCGAGCTTAAACTCCCGTCGGCACGGGTCGTGGCATTCGACGAACATCAAAATTCACAAAGTCTTAGAGCCAACCTCGACCTGCTGGAAGAAAGACGGGAGATTGCTCAGGTTCGAATGGCAGCCTACAGACAGAAAGTTGCTCAATATTACAACGTCCGGGTCAAGAACAAAGCCTTTAAAGCAGGAGATCTAGTGCTTCGACGAGCTGCTGTCTCGCAACCTCAGAACCGGGGGAAACTCACCCCAAACTGGGAAGGACCGTATGAAGTCAAAGAAGTAGTCCGGCCAGGAACTTATTATCTTAAGGAACTCGGAGGAGCCGACCTCCCGCGACCGGGGAGCTCGAAAAACTTATGGGTGTACTACCAATAACTTCATTTTAATTGAAAGTTGCATATCTGTATGTCTTTGAACAATTCGCACAAACTGTGTCAGATATGAAGGGAAAATGTCGTCCCGACAAAGTCGAAGGCCCGGTTCCATTTAGACCGGATGGGGGGAGAGGCCCTGCAACGCCCATATGCGCCCCCACAGCCCTGTTAGGGACAGGAGGAGAACCTCGCCCTAACTGGAGCAAAGTCGAAGGTCCGGTTCCATTTAGACCGAATGGGGGGAGAGGCCCTGCAACGCCCATATGCGCCCCCACAGCCCTGTTAGGGACAGGAGAAGAACCTCGCCCTAACTGGAGCAAAGTCGAAGGCCCGGTTCCATTTAGACCGGATGGGGGGAGAGGCCCTGCAACGCCCATATGCGCCCCCACAGCCCTGTTAGGGACAGGAGGAGAACCTCGCCCTAACTGGAGCAAAGTCGAAGGCCCGGTTCCATTTAGACCGGATGGGGGGAGAGGCCCTGCAACGCCCATATGTGCCCCCACAGCCCTGTTAGGGACAGGAGGAGAACCTCATCCTAACTTGAGCAAAGTCGAAGGCCCGATTCTATTTAGACCGGATGGGGGGAGAGGCCCTGCAACGCCCATACGCACCCCCACAGCCCTGTTAGGGACAGAAGAAGAACCTCGCCCTAACTTGAGCAAAGTCGAAGGTCCGGTTCTATTTAGACCGGATGGGGGGAGAGGCCCTGCAACGCCCATATGCGCCCCCACAGCCCTGCTAAGAACAGAAGGAGAACCTCACCCTAGCTCGAGCAAAGCCGAAGGCCCGGACTCCTACGGGAGTCGAGCTCTGTCCGCGACTTCTACCGCAAGAAGGCCCCCACCCGGACTCCCACGGGAGCCTGGCTCCGTCGCCAACTTCCATTACCGGTAAGCTCCGTCCGAACTCCTACGGGAGCCAGACTCCGCACCTGACTTCAATTGCAGGGGACTCCACCCGGACTCCTACGGGAGCTGGGCTCTGCCCACAACTCCAACTTCAAGAGGGACTCTCCGCCCGGACTCCTACGGGAGCCAGACTTCGTCACCAACTTCAACAGCTAGTGTTCTTCGTCCAGACTCCCACGGGAGCCGAACTTCACCTCGACTTCAGCGGAGAAAAACTCCAAGCGAAAAGGAAAAAGGAAGGCAATGGACCACAACAGCGACGATTGGAAAATAAACAGCGGCCAAGATGCAGAAAATCCTGTCACAGCAAGGATTGGGGCTCCCATCGGGAGTCCCAGCTTTCAAGGAAGCTTTCGACGCAAAATAGGATAACTTACTTAGGGCGACAGAAGCTCGGACCCCCGAACTCAAGCCCTAAGAGGGACCCCAAGCCCGAATGGCCCCGGGCGAGCCTGCGGCCATTGACGAAAAAGATGGGTTCGTGCAATGGCAACCGGGTACCTTCGAACGGCGTAAAAATTGAAAAAGAGCTCGGCAAATGACAATCTAACATGAATAAAAGGGGCCACCGGTGACCTTAGGGCGACGTAAAAAAAAAAAAAAGAGAAAAGGAAAAAAAAGAAAAGGAGGAAGGGAGAAGAAAGAAGAATAAAGAAGTTCGACAGACAACTATTCGATGCAAGATGCGGACGAGGTAACAAAATCTCCTTTTCATTTTTCAACTAACAAGATGTACGTTACAAGACCCGGTGGGCCAGGGAAAAAAAAAATACATCATTGCAAGTCTCACGAACATGGTTTGGAAAGGATACACCGGAGGCCGCTTCAAGCTGCAAACTTTTCTTCCCATTTCTGTCCTTCCCAGCCGCGTTGTCCAGTGCGTGTGACAGACCCATCGGCTTTTGCCCCGTCTTGTTTCGCTCCACCTCCAAAGTCCCAACCTTAGGGGGAAAAGGATGGGATAGATTCTCGAGGGCGGTAGGGGCAACGGCAGCGGCGACGAAGACCTGTTTCAAGAAGAACCGGAGTCACCCCGGGGGCAGCGGTGGCACCAGAGATATGCGTCATCACCGAATGCTCCGTGACAGCCACCGTCCAAAATGCTCCGGCAAGGTTGGCATGCGCTACTTCCACCGTCCCCGCAACAAATTTCACTGCCCCACCGTCGACGTCGACCACTTCTGGTCCCTTGGCCCTGACGACATCAAGGATCCCGCCACAGCTTGTGACGACAGCTCTGCCCTCTTGACCGGTATCACCCCATCTTGCTACTCCAAAATTCTCGGACAGAATGCCTTTACCGATGGCCCCCGTTATTAAACCCCTGTTGTCGAAGAAATTCTTCCTCGAGCCCCCTTCGAAACGACGGGGACCCTCAGCGGCCGCTCGATGGCTGGAGAACTCACCGAACGCTGTTCTCCTCCTTGCCTTCCTCCAAGCCCTTGACATCCCCTTGAGGATGGCCTCCGGGGTGGAGGACATGACGGGAAACCCCTTGGAGAGGAATAGGGGGGCTGAAGATGGCAAGGATCGGTGCGGAGGACACTCGGAGTTGGCAGAGGCACCAAGGAAGTGGCTGAGTAGCTAGGCTCTCAGACGAAAGAAAGGTGCCGTCCTTTTGACAGAATGAAGCCCTGAAGGAAGGGTAGGGAGTTTAAATAGGCAGCGGATCTTAGCGCAATTATGACGGCGGGTGTCCCTAGGCCAACCGGTGCTTACCACGTGTCCCGCGTGTCCCACTCGCCTCTATCGAGGATTGACTGTTCGCAAATTTTCATAGCGCGATGCTTGGGCTCGCGTTTCGACGGGAGTTTCGAAAAGACTCCTCAGGTCGCCCTAACCGAAAAAAGGGCTCTGGCGTGCGCACATTAAATGCCGACATATCCAAGGACGGTTGTGCGCAGGATTCGAGAGGACAACTTCGGCCATGCTAATCTCTCTGTACTTCCTTCATTCGAAATTCAAACTCGGAAGTAGGAAGACTAGTGTTGGGTATAAAATACCCACAGCCGAAGTTCTCAGCAGAATCGACTCCGAATGGACTCCGCCCGGACTCCTATGGGAGCCAGGCTCCGCCCACAACATCAACTCCGAGCGGACTCTGCCCGGACTCCTACGGGAGCCGGGCTCCGCCCACGACTCCAACTTCAAGGGGGACTCCGCTCGGACTCCCACGGGAGCCGGGCTCCGTCGCCAACTTCAACCGCCGGTAAGATCCGTCCGGACTCCTACGGGAGCCAGACTTCGCACCTAACTTTAATTGCAGGAGGACTCCGCCCGGACTCCTACGAGAGCCAGGCTCCGCCCACGACTTCGACTTCAAGGGGGACTCCGCCCGGACTCCCACGGGAGCCGGGCTCCGTCGCCAACTTCAACCGCCGGTAAGATCCGTCCGGACTCCTACGGAAGTCGGACTTCGCACCTAACTTTAATTGCAGGAGGACTCCGCTCGGACTCCTACGGGAGCCGGGCTCCGCCCATGACTCCAACTTCAAGGGGGACTCCGCCCGGACTCCCACGGGAGCCGGGCTCCGTCGCCAACTTCAACCACCGGTAAGATCCGTCCGGACTCCTACGGGAGCCGGACTTCGCACCTAACTTTAATTACAGGAGGACTCCGCCCGGACCCCTACGGGAGCCGGGCTCCGCCCACGACTTCGACTTCAAGGGGGACTCCGCCCGAACTCCCACGGGAGCCGGGCTCCGTCACCAACTTCAACCGCCGGTAAGATCCGTCCGGACTCCTACGGGAGCCGGACTTCACACCTAACTTTAATTGCAGGAGGACTCCGCCTGGACTCCTACGGGAGCCAGGCTCCGCCCACGACTTCAACTCCGAGAGGACTCCGCCCGGACTCCTACAGGAGCCGGGCTCCGCCCACGACTTCGACTCCGAGAGGACTTCGTCCAGACTTCCACGGGAGCCGGGCTCCGTCGCCAACTTCAACCGCCGGTAAGATCCGTCCGGACTCCTACGGGAGCCGGACTTCGCACCTAACTTTAATTGCAGGAGGACTCCGCCCGGACTCCTACGGGAGCCAGGCTCCGCCCACGACTTCGACTTCAAGGGGGGCTCCGCCCGGACTCCCACGGGAGCCGGGCTCCGTCGTCAACTTCAACCGCTGGTAAGATCCGTTCGGACTCCTACGGGAGCCGGACTTCGCACCTAACTTTAATTGCAGGAGGACTCCGCCCGGACTCCTACGGGAGCCAGGCTCAGCCCACGACTTCGACTCCAAGAGGACTCCGCCCGGACTCCTACGGGAGCCGGGCTCCGCCCACGACTTCGACTCCGAGAGGACTTCGTCCAGACTCCTACGGGAGCCAGGCTCCATCCTCAACATCAACTGCTGGTACGCCTTGTCCGGACTCCTACGGGGGCCGGACTTCGCCTTTGACTTTAATTGCAGGAGGACTCTGCCCGGACTCCTACGGGAGCCGGGCTCCGCCCACGACTCCAACTTCAAGGGGGACTCCGCCCGGACTCCCACAGGAGCCGGGCTCCGTCGCCAACTTCAACCGCCGGTAAGATCCGTCCGGACTCCTACGGGAGCCGGACTTCGCACCTAACTTTAATTGCAGGAGGACTTCATCCCGACTCCTACGGGAGCCGAACTTCATCCTCGACTCGATCGACTGTGAGTGGACTTCGTCCAGGCTCCTATGGAAGCCAGACTCCATCTTCTATTCCGACTACGGGAAGACCTCGCCCGGACTCCTACGGGAGCCGGGCTCCGTCACCAACTCCAACCGAACTTCGACCGACGAGTCTGGACCACAATAACGGACAACACTGCTCCACTCTCTGCGGCGGGCCCTAAGCAGCTCCATTACTCCCTGACAGGCCGTATTAACGGCCATGATTCTGCTCCACTCCCTGCGGCGGATCCTGTGCGATTCCACCACCCCCAGATGAGTCACGACAGTAGACGTCGCTCCACTCCCCGTAACTGATCCCACGTGGCAAGCCACGGCAATAGCCACGACCCCGCTTCACTACTCTCCGCAATAAATTCCTCCTGACTCTGAGCGGCCCACTACCAGACGATTACAGGCGTCGCTATTAATCTGTTGCCCTCTCCATCTATAAAAGGGAAACTCCAGATACGTTATTCGATAAGCTCTTAGTTTTTACCTCAAAACTCTGCTAAATTCTCCGTTCGAGCACTCCATTCTTGTTGAGGCAGAGAACTGACTTGAACGTCGGAGGGTCTTGCCGGAGCAACCCCACCTCCGGTTTAGACTTCCTTTGCAGGTTCCGACGGCGACCGCGACTCCCTCGACTCCAGCTTCTCCGACGCAAGCGGATTTTTGCACCAACAAGTATAATTGTAAGGTGTATGCTTGGCCGTAGATCGTTACGACCAGAAATCCAACCTTTTGATCTAGAAATAGAAAGAACCTTTAGAACCAACAGACGTAAAAATATGGACCAAAATTAGGAGAATGATCCACCCAAGCAACTGAAGGAGTACTTTACTCCTTCCACATATACCTACTCTCCTTGTATTCAAGTGCCCCCTGTGGAGGCCACTCAATATGAAATTAAGTCCAGTATAATTTAAATGTTACCTTCATTTTATGGACTTAATAATGAGGACCCTTATAAACATCTTGAAAAATTTCTTGAGATATGCTCAACTGTCAAAATTCACAACTTCTTCGATGATGCTCTTAGGTTAAAATTATTTTCTTTCTCACTTAAGGACAAAGCCAAATACTGGCTACATACTTTGGATTCCATAACTATATCAACTTGGGACCAGCTGCAAGGAGAGTTTCTCAAGAAATATTTTTTCATAGGAAAAACTAATCAAATAAGGAAAGCCATAACTAGTTTTTCCCAATTAGATGGAAAAATATTTCATGAAACATGGGAGAGATTAAAGGACCTTATTAAAAAATATCCCCACCATGCTGTACCCAAGTGGCAGTTAATCCAATATTTTTATGATGGGCTATCTGAAAGACATCGACAAATGATCGATGCATCATGCAGTGGGACATTCATGCTGAAAAGTGAGGATGAGGCATGGCAACTGTTTGAAATTTTAAGTAAAAATTCATTACATCATATGTCTGCCTCTATTAGAGATAAATCCATGTTAAATCCAAAGAGATGTGGAATATATGAAGTAGAAAATGTCATAGATATCCATCATAAGGTAGATGAATTATCCCAAAAGTTAGATCGATTATTAAGTATAGGACAGTCACCTTCTCCATCCCGTCAGATACAAGATATATGTGCATTGTGTTCGAGCCCCACTCATTGTGTGAATGATTGTCCGGTTACACCACAGTTTCATGAACATGTACAAGAACAAGTCCATCAAGCCCAAACTACTCATAGACCAGGGAACAACCCCTATTCTAGTACGTACAATCCGGGCTGGAGAAATCATCTAAATTTTTCCTGGAGACCACAACCAATGGTTGATCCTGCCGCACCTCGACCTCAATATCAGGACCCAACATATAGGCATGGACCATACCATCAATTTCAAAATGCTCCTCAACCATCTACTACTGGTCACAGCTCAGCTTTTGAGGAAAAAGTTCTGAAAGCACTAGAATGATTAGAAGTCAACACTCAGATCCTTAACTCCCACACACAATCCATTGCTAAGCTAGAGACCCAAATAGATCAACTAGCGACTACATTCAATAGGAGGGAAGGAGAAAAATTACCTAGTCAACCCGAGAGCAACCCAAGAGGACAATTTATGATTGAAAATTCTAATACCCCAGAAGCTTTTTCTGAACATGCCAAATCAATCATGACTTTGAGAAATGGGAAGGTCATTGAACACACTAGTAAAACCAATGAGATCGATCCTAAACCTTTAACCGAATCCAAATCACCCAAGAACAAGAAGGACCTTAAAATAGAGAAGGAACCAACTGCACCGGAATCATCTTACTTGCCTAAAGCCCCATTTTCGGATGCCCTGAAAGCCCTATTCCTGCAGATAAGAAGGGAGAAAAACTCGATGAGATGTTAGAATTGTTTAAGCAAGTCCAAATTAATCTTCCCCTTCTAGACACAATCAAACAGGTCCCTGCTTATGCCAAATTTTTGAAGGATTTGTGCACCTAAAAACGTAAATCTAGATCACAAATTCCAAAGAAAATACGCCTCACTGAACAGGCTAGTTCTGTCTTCCAACATGCCACTCCTCCAAAGCTTAAAGATCCAGGAGCCCCCATCATTTTCTGTGTTATAGGAGATTACCACATTGAAAAAGCTCTTCTGGACTTAGGGGCAAGTGTGAATCTTTTACCTAGTTCAGTGTATGAACTTTTTGGATTTGGAGAACTGAAACCCATATCAGTCACACTGCAGTTAGCTGATAGATCAATTAAGGAACTACATGGAATGCTTGAGGATGTCTTGATCAAGGTAGATGAGTTTTACTTTTCAGTTGATTTTCTGGTTCTCGATATGAAACTAAGTGGCAACCCAAGATAAATTTTCATTATCTTAGGACGACCCTTCCTAGCTACGACAAATGCATGCATTAATTGTAGGACAGGAGTCATGGACGTATCATTTAGGAATAAGAAACTGAGACTGAATATGTTTGGTGCTTCTCAAGGACCATCAATGGATAGTTGCTCGAAGTAGATACACTAGAAGACATTATAGAAGATGCAACACCCACAATTCTAGCGCCTGACCCCTGAGATACTTGCTTGGCTCACTTTGGAGTGTATGACTTTAAGGGATATATGAAAGAAGTTAACACATTGTTGGATACACCACACGATAAAACCACTCCTCCATGGACAATCAAGTATGAGCCATTGCCCACCTTTTGTTGGTTTTATTGCATATGACGTCTGGCTGAAGACGTAAAACTTAGCGCTTTTTGGGAGGCAACCCAAATTTTTTCTATTTTATTTTAACTGATCATCATTTTTTTAAAGAATAAAGGACCGCTCTGTATGGAAGAGTCTGTCAATAAACTTGACGTCTGGCTGAAGACATAAAACTTAGCGCTTGTTGGGAGGCAACCCAATGATTTTATATTTTTCTTACTTTACTGCAGCTACAGAAATTTAGAACAAGAGCCTATTAATCAATGAAGCTATCTTCAACTTCTGAAGCAAAATTATCCCAGGTGCACTCTCTCCTTTTATTTTCTTTGCTTTCCTACTCCATTGAGGACAATGTAGATTAAGTTGGAGGGGGAGGAAATGAATCAAATCCTCGAGTATGGTCAGAAATAATGAGTTTTGTGTATCCAAATTTTATTTTGATTTAGAGTCAATTAGGCATCCTAAACAATGAATGATTAATGGTCAAGATAATTTTAGAGATACTGAGGAATAAATTATTAAGAAAACCCAATGAATGGTAGGGTTTAGACTAGATCAAATTTTAGGGGTGATTCTACAACCCTCTTCTTACTGATTTCAATAAAGAATCTGCTTCATGAGAGATTGGGTGGAAAGGTCAAGGTATGCAAAAATTCTTCTTAAAATATATTTTTTATTAAAAAAAAAATATTGGTTTCCTACTTAGTAACCGGGCCCTTTCGCCTAAGTAAGCGTTGTGGTTCGCGTAAAAAGGTAGGCAATGTTAAAAAAAAAAAAAAAAGAAGAAGTAAGGGGACTAAATTGCAAGAAGATAATAAACCTCTTTCCCATTAAGTTAGAGGATTTAAAGAGTAAAGTGGGGAGTTGGTGAAAGAAAAGCTCTTGAAATTTTTTTAGTTAATACTCAGCCACTAATTGGGTCAAATTGATAATCCAATGAAATATCTCTTTAATGGTCTGATCAAGTATCATCTACCTTTTGGGATGCCTAACCTAATTTTGATTCAAGACCGAGTCGGTACACAATGTTGATATATCTATTTTACTCGAGGACGAGCAAAATTCAAGTTGGGAGGTGTGATAAACACTTAATTTAAGTCATTTAAAGTAGAAAATCATATTTAATTTATTTTATTTATTAAGAATTTGATATTTTTTTTTATGTTTTACAGGAAAGATGATCGTCGATATAAAGAATCCGATTCATAGATCAAAAATATTTAAGTTTGAAGAAATTTGGACTTAAAATAAAATTAAAATAAAAGAAAGACGCATCCGGTATTATAGAAAATGAAGATACTATGCAAGGAATCAAAAAAGATGTAGATGTCATTGTGAAGAAACAAAAGTTTTTTTTTGAAAATGGAATAAAAAAGGGTAGCGTGAAGTTGTTCTTGGCACGCGCGTGAGCAGCGCGGACGCACAGCGGGCGAGTGTGCGCACGTGAGGCGTGGATGTGGGGAGGATGCGGCATAGGCGCGAGCGCGGGCACGGATGCTGCATCGCGGGGGTGTGGGCGCGCGGCAGACGGGTTCGCAGGGAATTTTTGATGGCGGTCGAACAGATGCTTCTTAAAAGAAAAAAATTAATATTTAAAAATATTTTGAAAGGAAAGATTTGTATTTTCTTTAGTTCCACATCGAAAAATCATGTAAAACTCCTCCCTCCTAACACCTATAAAAAGACTTTTGTACTCCCATTGGAGGGAAAACCCAGAAATTCTTCTAGAGCCTTGCATAGAGGAATAGAAAGGGACTACTTCATGAGCAGTTAGGCTAGCAGTCTCGGGAGTGGAGAAGAAATTTTGTAACGACACAGAGATGGTTTATTGTTCTAAACTTTTCTGTATTTCTTTATATGCAATAAAGATTATGCTTTTTATTTAAATCATCATGAGTTCTTTATTTGCTCTCTTTCATATGCTTTTATTTATGCTTTATTGTTAGATTAATATTAGGAACAACTGTTACTTTCCGGAGACGCGCCGTGATCTACGGGTACGGGGCGTGCCGAGGAAAGAAGAGTTGTTTACCTAGTACTTTTCAGAGACGCGCCGTGATCTACGGATACGGGATGTGCCGAGGAAAGATAGATATTTTTTCTAGTATCTATTTAATTAAAAAAAAGAGATACAACTCTGCTAGTACAAAATTAATTCAAAACTCCTGAGTTTTTTATTTTATAATTACATAAATTTTAAGATAATTTATTTTCTACATCAAAAACAACGCTTCTTTCTTTTATTTTGCAATCTCAACTTAGCCCAAGGTCCCTGAGGATACGATCTCGACTCATCCTACCTACGTAGTGAGTAGAGTTATTTTTGGTGCTATCAATGACTACGCATCAACTATCTTTCGGAGCCTTACAGCAACACTACCTTTTAAACAATGAATGTCTTTGGGAAGTAGTCTAGGGCCTACTAATCAGTAGAGCAGATGAGTAAAAAGCCGATAGCCAAACATGTAATATAAAGGCACTATAATGATAGTGCTACCTAGGTGCTATGTGCACCCACATCTCAAATGAAACCACTACTATTACCAATGAATGGAACTACCATTAAATACCAACTTAGGACTTCCTAAACTAAATAAAAATTTAAAATTTATGCAACATTTATATTCCACTCCTTTTTTGAGCAATTGGTAGGATGTGAATCATAAACTTTCTAGAGAAGCAAGTTTGTATAGGAAATGTTTCCAACCAACTTAGCCTTGATATTGCTTAAAAATAGTGGTTTTATGATTGTTTTAGCAAAAGCAACTTTCAGAAAAAATATATTGTTTGGTGGGATTTATAATGTATTCAAAGCATGTTTAGAAGAAGCTAGAAAATATAGCTTCTAGTTTCTCCCCTTCTACAAGGTGGCAACAAGGAACATGCCCTTGCAATTCTTAGCCATTTATGTTTATCTCGGAAAAAATTCCAGCATATCCATTTAAAGATTGCCCTAATTCTCAAATTATGATGTCATATGCATGCACATGCACCCAGCACCATTCATGCTTCAAAAAGGAAAATAAAATATTTTATTAAATGCTGACTACTCTCACTGCGTCATGTTGGAGTTTAAAAGAAAAAAATATATATATTTTATGAAATTCTGGGACCCACGTATCCCGGCCCTCATTCTCACCGACTCAATACGGCACTCTCTAAGTACCACGTTGGATATCAAGCAGTAAGAAAAAGTCATCGATTGTTCGGATCCATGCCCATGCTATTTCTTTATCCCCCCACACAAGCTCTTCTCTTCTCCCTTGATAGATTAGATATTTATTCTTGGGATGTTTATCCAGAAGGTACTTATGTTTATTCTATATGTATTTCTATTTATTTTTAGAGGCAAGCAGGGGAAGGCAATGAGCATTTACATAGATTTCTATTTATTTTTAGTCAATTTCTATTTAGTTTGTGAAGGTATATGTTTACTCTGTACCATTTTGTATTAACTCGGTTCAAAGTCTGTGTTTATTCTCCATTCTTGTTGTTTATTGCTAGTATTGATGAATTAAATCAGTCTCAAGATACGTAACATCATCATACGAGATCAAAGAGATGTTAATCTGAAAGCGTCAGATCCCAACAAACTAATTTACCGATTAGCAGATTCAGCTTGATATTGTATCGATTTGAATAAAGGACGTCCTTGTATTTTGTACAGATGATGTCTCAGCTAACAAATAAATATTCAGATTGGGTATTTACCGACCTGAATTCCGATGCCTCCTTATCCGAGATAAATGTTATGACGTTTCTATTTCACTCCGATCATCTACCGAGGCGAACTATTATAGTAACAGATTTACTCGCTCTGCGAACGTCTGTGATGGGTTTCTCAACCAAGCCACAGCAAGCCACAATCTCATGTCCAGCTCATATACACAGCTGTCCGCCAGCTCACTTACATGTGGCTCTCTAACCGCCTAACAGACTCCTCTAACGGTCTAACAAATTCTGAAATGATCTCCTCAACCCCTCTATAAATAGAGAGTCAGGGATCCTCTATGGGTAAGTTCTGTTCTCTAAAAATAAGGGAGACTCTACCAGTAAGAAATTAGGCTAAACTCTTGACTTCCACCTAGTTCTTCTTCAGTTCCACTCACTCTCTCTTGCTCTTCCACTCCTTTCCACCCCTATTCTCAAGGCTCAAATTAACTTAAGCATCAGAGAGTTAAGAACCGAAAGATCCCCATCTGATTTCTTGACTGATTTTGCAGATTGGAGGAGTTCTCGACAAGTCGCAAGGATCGCTCCAGCCTAATCTCACCTAAGTCAATCTACTCTACTCCAGATTTCGAGCCCTGCAGCAACAGATTGGCATTAGAGGAAGAGCTTTTCTATTTTTTCTTGTGGAAAAGATGATTAAAGCATGAGCCCAGTACCCCTCTCCCTCCACTCCAGAAGAAGGAGCACCTGAGGTGCCACCACAGTAACTAATTGCGGTTGATCCTCAATAATTTAACCTCCTTGTTCAGCAAGTCCAAGTTCTGACAGCAGCTGTTCAATAGCTTCAAAAGAAAAAAGAGCAACCGTCGAAAGAAGCTCCTCCTCCAAATGCTTTGTTCCAACACAGCCCTCAACTAATCCTCAAGATGAGCACCACATTGATGAGACTGATAGCGAATTTACCCTCAGACTCTGAAAGTTCAAAAAGAGGGTGACTTGGAGCATAAGATCCTGGATCTTGAAAAGTATCTAATAGACCTCCAGATAGGAGGTCGATCTTAGAATAAAGATAATTTTAATCTTCGATCTCCGTTCTCTCATGAGATCTTGAGTGATCAATTTTGAACCAGTTCAAGATGTCCGTCATCGAGTCTTTTGATGGCTCTGCTGATCTGATGGATCATATCGAGGGTTATAGGGCCCTCATGGCTTTACAAGGAGCTTCTGATGTCCTATTGTACATTGCTTTTCCTGCAACTCCCAAGAAGACGGTGAGGGTTTGATTTTTTGGACTCCTACAAGGATCCATCTCTTCTTTTGAGCAGCTTGGGAGATTATTCATCACTTATTTGATACTAACAGATCTCATTTGAGGCATGTGGATAGTTTTTTCTCTGTTCAACAGTAGGAAGGAGAAGATCTCCGGAAGTATGCGGCTCATTTTAATGCGATCATCCTAGAAGTAAAAAATCTTAATGAATCAGTTGCCATATCTACTTTGAAGAGAGAATTCAGGAGCAACCGTCTGATTTTTTTTCTGAATAAGAACTTTCTGTATACTTATGATGAGATGCTTGACCGGATGCATAAGTATGCTCAGGCCAAGGAGGAGGAGGCTATCTTAAGGCAGACAAACAAAGATAAAAATGAAAAAAAATGGTCGAGAGAGAATGATGAGCAGACTGAAAATTCAAATCGACTCTGAAAAAATTCGAGGTCAAGAAGCCCACCTCGGCACTTTAATTCTTATGCCCCTCTGTCTGCTCTCCGGCTCAGATTCTGATGAAAACTGAAGGGGAAAGATATCTTCGAAGGTCTAATCCCTTGAAGGCCCCTCCAAAGAAGAGAGACAAGCAAAAGCATTGCCGTTTTCATAGAGATCATGGTCCTGATATCGAAAAATGTAGGCAGTCGTTAGATGAGATAGAAATCTTGGTGTGTCGGGATTACCTCAGCAAATATATTAGACTGGTCAAAACTATGGAATACAGACCTCCAGTAGAAGAAACTTCTAATGATCACAACCGACCAACTGCTGGTGTTATCAATATGATTTTCGACATCTTACCTGGCACTGATGACTCGCTCTCAAAGAGGCAGAGAATTGAAGATGTTATTTCTTTTTCTAAAAATGATATAAAGGAGATCCAAAACCCTCACAACAATGTTATTGTCGTCTCTATGACGATAGCAAAATATGATGTAAAAAGAGTTCTTATTGATAATAAAAACTTGGCTGATGTATTGTTCTATAATGCTCTCTCAAAAATGAACCTGATCAGACAACTCAGGCGGATCAGTACTCCTCTCGTTGGGTTCTCAAGAAATCCAAAGGCGACTGAAGGAGAAATTACTCTATCGATTACAGTGAGATAAAAACCAAAGCAGTCAATGGTGCAACTCACTTTTCTGATAGTCAGAGTCTTATCTGCTTATAATGCTATCCTCGACTGATCTGATCTCAATGCTCTCAAGATCATTGTCTCTACTTACCATCTGCTGGTGTATTTTTCGACTAAGGAAGAAGTTGGTGAAATACGTGATGATCAAATGGTGGCTTGACAGTATTTTATGATTTCTTCTAAAATAAATCAACTGGTGGAAACTGTGCTAGTTGACATACCAAATGCATTAGATGAAGTTGGAAGAATCCAAAATGAATTGGGAGAAAAGCTTGAAGCCATTCCTTTAGGAGATGATCCGAAAAAAATGATCAAGATCGGTGTAAACCTTAAGCCTAATTTAAGAGAGAGAATGATCAAGTTTTTACGAGCAAATGCTGATGTCTTTGCTTGGTTGGCTTCTGATATGCCTGACATCCCTACCGATGTGATTATTTATAAACTAAATATAGATCCAAATTTCAAACCGGTTCAGCAGAAGAAAAAAGCTTCATCTCAAAAAGGCAAAAAATCATCGATGAAAAAGTTGATAAGCTTTTAAAAGCCAAATTCATCAGGAAAGCTTATTATCCGAAATAGATAGCTAATGTTGTTATGGTCAAGAAGACCAATGGCAAATAAAGGATATGCATCGTCTATAAAGATTTCAATAAAGCTTGTCTGAAGGATAGTTTTTTTCTGTCAAAATTGATTAGCTCGCAGATGTTAACTCCAGTCACAAGCTCTTCAGCTTTATGGATGCTTTCTCAGACTATAATCAAATCTAAAAGGCTCTAGAAGATGAAAAAAATACTGTCTTTATCATCGAAAAAGATTTGTATTGTTACAAAATGATACCTTTTGATCTTAAAAATATAGGTGCTACATTCCAACACCTCGTCAATAAAGTTTTCAAGCATCAAATTGGCTAAAATATGGAGGTCTATGTTAATGATATGATAGTAAAGAGCACCGAAGAAGATTGGCATATTACTGATCTAAAAGAAGTATTTGAAGAACTTAGAAGGCACCAGATGAAGCTCAATCCTAACAAATGTACCTTAGGAGTGGGCTCAGATAAGTTTCTTGACTTTCTTATTAATCAAAGAGGAAAAGAAGTTAATCTTGAAAAGATTATAGCATTATTAGAAATGAAGTGTCCAACCTTTATCAAAGAAATCCAGCAACTCATCGGATGAGTGGCAGCCCTCAGTCGATTTGTTTTCAGATCAGCTGAAAGATACCTTTTCTTCTTCAAAATATTAAGAAATATCAAAAATTTTAGCTGAACAGAAGAATGCCATACTGCTTTTGAGGATCTTAAGAAGAATCTTGGCTCTTCGCCTCTTCTTTCTAAGTCAATCGAAGGTGAAGAACTATACATCTATATTTTCGTTTTACCTTATACAGTCAGCTTAGTTCTTATCCGAAAAGAAATGGGCATTCAAAGGCCTATCTACTACACCAGTAAATTACTGCAAGATGTAGAAACCTGATATAAGAAGACCAAAAAGATGATATATGCTTTAATCATGGCAGTTCGAAGACTCGGACCTTACTTCCAAGCTCATACTATTATAGTATTGATAGACCAGCCACTCAGATCGATATTACAAAGAATTAATACTTCAGGTCGAATCATCAAATGGACCATTGAACTTAGTGAATTTGATATCCACTACCAACTTCGAACTGCAGTTAAAGGCCAGATACTAGCTAATTTTGTTGCAAAATGCACTATCTCAGATGATGGGTCAATCCGGACAAGTCTTAAAAGTGATGATTCATTCTAGATTCTATATGTGAATAGACCCTCAATTCATAGGAAAGTGGCACCAGTTTAATTTTGGCTAGTCCTAAAGGGTTCGTGACTAAGCAGGTCCTGATGTTCAATTTCAACACTTCCAATAATAGCACTGAATATGAAGCCTTAACACCAGATCTCAGAAGCATAAAAGAATTCGAAGTCAGAAAATTAATGATTTTTATAGATTCACAACTTGTCATCGACCAAGTCCAAGGTTAATTGAAAGTCAAAGATTTCATGATGGCTCGTTACTTGTAGAATGCCAAAAAATTATTCAAAAATTTTGAAGAGCTTGAAGTGCTCCAGATACTATAAGAAAAGAGCATTTTTATGATGAAATTATTTACGATGTAAATATTTTTGTTGCCACTAATTATATTTATGATAAAAAATATAATTAATCATAAATAATAAAATATTTATGATAAAAATAATTTTTCATCGCAAATAGTTGTCTATCAGTGACGAAAAAATTATTCCAACATAAATACATACTATTTGTGATAAATTTTTTTATCATAAATAATATATCATTTATTTTAATTTTAAATTTTAAAATATTCATGATCAAAATATTTTTATCATAAATAATTTAAGTATTTATAATAAAAAATATTATTTTATCAATAATAAGACTATTCTCAACAAAAATATTTTTATCATCAATATTTGAAAAAATAAAAAATTTAAAAATTACAGATTAATTATGATGAAAATATTTTATCATAAATAATCAAATATTTATGATGAAAAAAATTTTCATCATAAATACTTGATTACTTATGATAAAAATATTTTCATAATAAATAGTTAAAAAATAAAAAATTTTAAAAAATCAAAAATTATTGATTATTTATGATAAAAAATTTTCATCATAAATAAATACTTTTTATAATAAAAAAATTTATCATAAATACTTGATTATGTACAATGAAAATATTTTTATCATCAATAGTTAAAAAAAAATTAAAAATTAAAAAAATCAAAAATTACTCATTATTTGTGATGATAATTTTTTATCATAAATAAATAGTTTTTACAATGAAAATAAAATTTTCATCATAAATACTTGATTATTTATGATAAAAATATTTTCATCATCAATATTTAAAAAAATTAATAATTTAAAAAAATTAAAAGTTGCTTATTATTTATGATAAAAATTTTTCATCATAAATAAATAGTTTTTATGATGAAAATAAAATTTTCATCATAAATACTCGATTATTTAAGATGAAAATATTTTTATCATCAATATTTAAAAAATTAGTAATTTAAAAAAAATCAAAATTTGTTTATTATTTGTGATGAAAATTTTTTGTTGTAAATAATCGAGTATTTATGATGAAATTTTTATTTTCATCGTAAATACTTTTATTTACAATGAAAATATTTTCATCATGAATATGTAAAAAAAATAAAAATTTAAAAAAATCATAAAATTTAAATTTTTGATTTTGTGTAAGGCAATGGTATCTATTTTTTTGTAGTAGCTGTATACATCTTTTATCTTTTTACATGGTAAATAAGTAAATATGAGTTATGATCTAGACCGAACTTTTTGTATAGAAAAATCATATGAAAGTAGGTGATATTCGCGGATTAAAATGAATAGATCCTTTTGAATAAAATGAGCTATACGTTTATTTGCGACGTAAAATTTATTTGTTCATCGCTGTCACTGTTACTAGTGATATCAATGAATCTTTCTGATGGAGTGTCTGCCTTAAGCTGCATGAAAGGAGCCTCTTTTCATACAGAAACTATATAGTTAAATAGCGCATTCTAGCATGTATGTAATACATGAGCTTTGATGTTTACATAATTTCTGACAAATTTTTCAAGTTCGATCCTCACATGCATGCAATATACGAACTCCTGGACCTCTAACTTTCTATTCCTATCCTATCCTCCAAATCTTAATCTTGATGGATTTTTTTATGATCTCAAAATCGCTAGGATATTCTCGTACTCTGACTTTCAAAATGAGAACTCCAAGAAGAAGACAAGCTTTTTGGAGATCAGAGACCTCAAAACTATCGATCTCCCATAGTACCCATTTCATTACGAAAATCGAAGAGCTATTCTTACAATAATTATTAGCGATGTAAATTAAATTTTTCATTATAATTATATTTTTCTATGTACATAATTTTTTTTGAAAAAATTTTTTTTTTTGAAAAAAAATCATAAATTAACTATTTATAAAAAAAATTTGATTAATAAAAAATTAATTTTTTTGATGAAATTATTTTGAAAATTTTTTTAGACTAAAAATTTTTTAGATTAAATAAAATTAATTTTACTTTTCAACATGAATATTTTTTTAATATTATTTTTTATTAAATTTTTTGGATGAAAAATTTTTTTGATAAAAAAAATCTAAAATTAATTTTTTATAAAATTATTATTGAAAATATATTTAGTTATTAGCGATGTAAAATGAATATTCATCGCAAATAGTCTTTATAAATTTTTTTAAAAAAATATATTTGTGATGTAAATTTATTTTTCATTGACAACTATTTTTTTAAAAATATTATTTTGATCAATTTTTGTGAACAAAAAATTTGTTAATGAAAAAAAAATTTATTAGTGATGAAAAGATGTATTCGTAGGAAAAACCATTTTAAAAATAATTTTTTTTAATTTTTTTAGAGAATATTGTTAGAGAAAAAAATAATTTTTTTAGGCGATATTTATTAGCGACAGAAACTACATTTTCGTCGCTAATAATGTTATTAATGATGAAATTTTTTTTCCATTATCAATAATTTATTTTTGGATAAAATTTTTTAGAGAAAAAAATTTTTTAGTGAAAAATTTTTTTGACGAAAATTATTGACAATGAAAATAATTTTCCATCACTACTAATAGTATTAGTGATGAAAATTTTCATCGCTAATAGTTCTGCATTAATTGGCCATTAACTCGACGTCCCTTCGCACGAAACCCTCTTCTTTCTCCCCTCCCTCTCTCCTCTTTCCTCTCCGAGCTCTCCCCTCTCCTCTCTCTGACCGAGATCTCCCTATCCCCTCCCCCTCTCCGAGCTCTCCCCCCTCTCTTTCCGCCAGCTAGCGTATCTCCACCGTTGTTGCCACCGTTGCCATCCACGCCGTTGCTGTGGGCTTTTCCGACGCCACCATTGCCATCCGTCGGAGGTAAGGGTGCTTCCCACCCTTTTTTTCCTTGGTTGATCGGGCCATCAGGGGGCGGAGGGGGTTGCGGGGCTGGGGTGGGCAGCTGGGGGCGACATGGGGGCCGAGGGTTCAAGGGGCGGAGGGGGTTGTTGGGGTGGGCGGCCGGGGGTGACAAGAGGGTGGGGAGGGGGTCGGGGAGTGGCCGACAGAGAGGGTTGCAAGGTGGGGGTGGGCGGTCGAGGGCGACATGAGAATGGGGATGGGTTCGAGGGGCGACCGAGGGCGACACGGGGGCGGGGAGGGGGCCGTGGGCGGTCGGAGGTGACATGGGGTTGGGGAGGGGGTCGGTCGGTGGAGGGAGTTGCATGGGTGGTGTGGGCGGCTGGGGGCGACGTGGGGGCAGGGATGGGGTCGAGGGGCGATCAGGGGCAACACAGGGGCAGGGAGGGGGCCATGGGCGATCGGGGGCGACATCGAGCTGGGGAGGGGGTCGGTCGGTGAAGGGGGTTGTAGGGGTGGGGGTGGGTGGCTGGGGGTGACACGAGGATGGAGATGAGGTCGAGAGGCGGTCGAGGGCAACACAGGGGCAGGGAGGGGGCCATGGGCGACCGGGGGCGACATCGAGCTGGGGAGGGGGTCGGTCGACGAAGGGGGTTATAGGGGTGGGGGTGGGCGGCCGGGGGTGACACGTGGGCGAGGATGGGGTTGGGGGGCAGCCAAGGGTGACACATGGGCGGGAATGGGGTTGGGGGGTAGCCGGGGGCGAAACGGGGGCGGGGATGGGGTTAGGGGACGGTCGGGGGCGACATGGGCCCGAGGAGGGGGTCGGTCAGGGGGGGTTGCAAGGGTGGGGGTGGACGGTCGGGGGCAACACGGGGCCAGGGAGGGGGTCGGCTGGGGAGGGGTGGGTGACGGCGGGGAGGGAGGAAGGGAAGAGAGAAATGAGGGGGAAAAAAATAGAAAATAAATAAATAATATTAATCAAATATTTTATTATTTGATTAATAAAAATAAAATCTCGATCACGATCCGAATTGGATTGAGGTCGGGATCCAGGTAGAGATCTCGATTCAGATTGAAATTCAGATCGAAATCTGATCAGGATCCGAGTTAGGATCCAGATCACGGTGGGTTAGAGAGGGTGGTGGCACCGTGGGGGGTGGGTCGCTAAGGGTGGGTGACGGCGGTGGCACTGTGGGAGAGGGGGTCACTGGGGTCGAGTCCGGGCGGTGCGGGGTGGGTAATGGCACCGGCATTGTGGGAGCGAGGGCAGTGGGCAGCCAAGTCTGGAGCTCATTTAGGAAAAAAATATTTAGAAAAAAAATATTTTTAGATAAAAAATATTTTTTAAAAAATAAAAAATTATTTATTATTTTTAGATAAAAAATATTTTAGAAAAAAATAAAAAACCATTGGGCCCTTCGGATTGGATTCTGTGTTATTATTTTACATTAATATTATTTTACATGCTCAACTACTTATAGTTTATTGTATATTTATTACATAAATTTTTTAGTGTTACTGCTAAAATTTATAACTTTTTTATTATTTCATTGGCACAATGCACATTGCTTTTGCTTAATATAATTTAATTATTTTATATACTATTTTGTATGCTTTTATTTATTATAATTAAATATAAAAAATATTTTTATTTTAGAAAAAACTCTATTAAAATTTTTGATGAAAAAATTTTAATGCAGAGTTACTTTTTTTTGATAAATTAAAAATCTATTTTTGAATGTATGTTCAGAGATGGTAGTTAAATTGCATTGAGCCGTAGATTCCTGTTCAAGAGTCGATCATGATCAAGATCGACTCTTGGATATCCCGTATTCTAATTTTTTTAAAAAAATAATAATTTTATTATTGTTAATAGTTGATATTTTATTTCATTATGTGGTACTCAGCAGTTATCTGTCTGTAGTTCTTCAGATATATGGTGGATAGGGTGCGTAGGCACCATATTCACATTGTATACTTAGAGAATCATGAAGAGATGCTGTCGAAATTTTTATAATAATGAAATAGAATATCAACTAATAACAATAATAAGATTATTATTTTTCTGAAAGGGATAGGGTCACACCTGTTAGTAATGATTTGAAATGGATAGGATCATACATTTTGCTTCATTAAATTAGTGGAAGAAGATTTTTTTTGTTACTATTCAGTCTGTGTTATTTAATACATACTATTTTGTATAAAATGATTCGTGTCTGGATCTGAATCAAAATTTGGTTTGAAATTCAGATCGAAATTCGATCCAGAATTCAGCTCGAGATTCGATTTGGATGAATACCACTGAAAATTTCTTTGTTTATAATGATTTTTATATTTATTGTTAGATAGATATCAACAAAAGTTGGATGAATGCTAAAGGTATTTTTTTATCTAAATATCGAAAAGATGTTCGAGATTTTATTGAGTTTGCACGACATAAAGCTGACAGTGCTAGTCGGATAAAGTGTCCATACAAGAGATGTGTCAATATGGTATATCATCACATAACACTTGTTGAAGAGCATCTGCTACGTTATGGTATGGATAAGAAGTATACTTACTGGATATGGCATGGAGAGGATGATCTGATTGAAGTTGTGCATGATGATGATGATACTGAAGACGATAGTGATACTTTTGAACATGTTGAACATGATGGTATAGAAAAATTATTGAATGATTTATATCAGGATATTTGTTCAAATATACGTATGAGTACTAATACATCTGAAGGTAATTCTAATCATGAACACAATATCTGGTTTGAGGTAGAAGGGACTTTTGAACAGTTTGTAAAGCTTGTAAGGGATGCACGAGAGCCACTCTATCCAAATTGTACAAAGTTCTTCAAGTTAGAGTTTTTGATAAAATTGCTTCATATTAAAATCGTGAACCGATGGAGTCAGAAGTTATTTGATCAAAATTCGACTTTGATTAAAGCAGCTCTTCTCGATGGAGAGAGACTTTTGAAATCATATTCTGAAGCAAAAATATACATACGAAAATTGAGACTTGGCTATGTTCCTATATATGCCTTCAAAAATGATTGTATATTATTTTGTAAGGATAACGAACAAGCAACTGAATGTGCAAAATATAGTGAGCCTAGGTACAAAATTGATAACAAGAAAAGAAAAAAGATACCTCAAAAGATTTTGAGTTATTTTCTATTAATTTTGAGACTTCAAAGGTTGTATATGTCCACAAAGATAGCTGAAAAAATGAGATGGCATCATGAGTAGTGGTTTCTGGAGGAGAACATACTTAGCCATTTGGTCGACTTCGTAGTGTGGAAAGTCTTCAATGCAAAGCATCTACGCTTTGCAAGTGACTTGTGCAATATCCATCTTGGTCTAGTGACAGATGGATTTAATTCCTTTGATAATTTGAGTACTTCTTACAGCATGTGGCATGTGATGCTAGTTTTATATACTATGTCACCTTAAAAGTGCATGAAAAAATTATTTATTTTTATATTACTATTGATTTTAGGTCCGAAAGCACCAGATAATAAAATTGATATATATCTACGACCGTTAATCAATGATCTGAAGGAGCTATGAGAAAATAGAGTACAGACATATGATTTTGTGAGTCGAAAAAATTTTAAGTTGTATGCTTCAATTTTATAGACCATAAATAATTTTTTTGCATATGAAAACTTATCTGGATGGAGCACCAAAAGATATCTGGCATGTCAAATATGCAATAAGGATGCATCCTCCTTATATTTAAAGTATGGATGAAAACTATGCTTCATGGATCATCGACAGTTTCTACCTGATAATCATACTTGGAGGATCCGTTACAACCAATACTTTGATGGTAAGTCCGACCGACGTCTACCACCTAAGGAGTTAAGTAGAGCAGAAGTTTTAGAACAACTTGAAGTTATTAAAAATGTCTAATTTAAAAAAATATCGGATACTCGCAAGCGGAAGCGTACTGAAGCTGAGCTAAATTGGACGAAGCGAAGTATTTTTTTCGAACTACCGTATTAGAGGTAGCTACTACTTCGTCATAATCTGGATGTAATATATGTTGAGAAGAATATTTGTGATAATATCATCGGTATAGTATTGAACATCTTAGATAAAATAAAAGATAGTACAAAAGCTCATTTTGATTTGTAGAAAATGAAAATTCGATCGGAGTTACATTTAGTTCATCGAGGTGATAATTTTTTTATGCCACCTGCATGTTATTTATGATTTGATGAGGAAAAGAAGAGTTTCTATGGATGGTTCAAAATCATAAAATTTTTTAATGCATATGCTTCAAACATATCACGATGTGTTGGCAATAACGATGGTAATATTTCTGACATGAAAAGTCATGACTCTCATGTGATGATGCAACGTTTGCTTCCTGTGGTCATCTGTGACTATTTGGGTGGTGATGTTCAAACTGCATTGATTGAGTTGGAAGTATTTTTTCGAAAACTATATTGTCAAAAATTGAAGATTAATTTACTTGAGAAGTTTGAGAAAGATATCATGCTCATTCTTTGTGAATTAGAATAAATTTTTCATCATTATTTTTTGATGTTATAGTACATCTGGCTATTCATCTTTCAAATGAATCTCTTTTGATCGAATCGGTACATTATCGATGGATATATCCTATTGAAAGTTAAAAAAATTATATGTACTTTATCATATCAGTTATAAGATATAAATATATTTTTAAAATTTAAATTTATTTTTATTTACAGATTTTTGTATACCCTAAAAAAGTATGTGCGCAATAAAGCACGATCTGAAGAATCTATAGCGAAAGCATACGTAGCTACGAAGTGTGTCACGTTCTGCTCGATATATCTTGATGATATTGAAATAAGATTAAATTGTACAGATCGTAATGTAGACCATGAATGGGGTGATAATGAACTGACACTGTCTATATTTAAACAAACAGTTCAACCCATTGGTGGAAGGAGATATGAATTTATAAACGTGAATGAGCTATCCAAGGCACACTTTTGCATTCTAAATAATTATGAAGAAATTAAAGATTTTATTGAGTAAGTATTATCTTAGCATACTGTTTAATATTCTAAATAATTTTTTTATATCGATATAAAATTAAAAATCATGACTTATTGCAGTGAGCATAAGAGTATACTATGCAGAGAGAATAATACGGATGCTGAAGATCGACATAGAAAGAAATTTATAAAATAATTTGGTGATCTTGTAAGTTGCACTAGTAATACACTATTTTTAATAATTATAAAAATAATTATTTGAACCAACATAATTTTTTATGTTATGGTGTAGATGAAATATAAGAATTTCAATAAAGAAGAGGGTGCGACCGATGAGTTGTACGATTTAACATATGGCTCCGATCGAAGGATTAACCACTACGCATCTTGTATCATTGAAAAAATAAAATTTCACACAAAAGAGCTTCAGATGCAACGATGAATCCAGAATAGTGAGATTGCTACGATAGGATATGAAGGAGAAGAAGAGATTGAATATTATAGTACACTGATATATATCATAGAATTGAAGTATAGATCCAGTAATTTCGTATTCTTATTTTAATATGAATGATGAAATATTAGTAATAAAAAGATCGATATTCATATCAATCCATACTTTATCAGTGTAAACTTTGCATAAACACAGTATCAGAATGAGCCATATATATTAGTAACTCAAGTGAAACAAGTAATATATTTGAAGGATCTAAAGTATCAAGATAATTGACATATTGTATAAAAAATAATATCTAGAGGTATATATGACATACCAACCCGATTAGAAATGGATGAAAATTTGAATTTATATGAAGAGAAAATTTTTTAAGAGGAAGAATAAATATTAGCCGAGCTTCTTGTTGATGAAGAACTTGTAACAGCTCCTTTGAATAGGGCTGATCAGCCGTCCAACAAAGTTGAAGCTGATTTTATATTTAATCTTGATGAGTCAGAGAGCGATGATCAATTCATAAATGATGATGAGATAGAAGATGATATATATGTCGATTATTATGATTCGAAGGAGAACCTACACATCGAGGAAGATACGAATATTGATGAATAGATCTATATTTTTTGTTCAATCTTCTCTTGCAATAATGGTATACGATATAATTTTATTCATTAGAATATAATTTATTTTTTATTACTATTATTCAATATTATATTTATTTATATGTCAAGAATTACAGGTATGGCATCATGAGACAGACGATGATGTTCGTATTCATAATCTACCCCGAAGGCTGAGGCGTCTTCACCGATTTCCATGATCGCACCAGCTCCGTCGCCAAAGGGTCCTGCACTGACAGATCTCAATGAGGCTGGTATGTGTGGTATTATTATACTTTTTATATAATAAAATTTAATTTTTTTATTTAGATAGCTATCATACTAATGATTTATTTATTATTGTTTCAGTCCAGTCTCCACCAGTGGTGAGGCAAGGATGAGGTCCATCGAAGAATCTCGCTCTAGAGAATTAAAGATATGAGCACTCGGGACAGTGTCTCCATATTGAGATACCATCCGACTATACCAGACCCATTAGGGGATAGTGTGAGCCGTGGCAAACCGAGCTGGGCATCATATGCTGCAGCAATGCCCCCGTGATGCTTTTCGATTGGCATCACATTGTATGGACTTAGAAAAAAAAATTTTGCACCTATTTAAAGGTAAAATAAATTATACTATGAATATTTAATTAGCATGGTATTCTTCTAATATTTGTTATTGGTAGAATGTATTTGATATTATTGATTTTAAGGAGGATTGCGTGCGACGAACTGTGGACGCTCATTTATGGTTACATTTCAAGGAGTATCACCACCACATCCATCAGCATTGGTACCATGTAATGCAGGATCATGGGATGGAGGTAGCATGGCAGCAGCCCTATGACAGCATCACTATGGATGATGGAGCTCTCATATGCCGGTATTACGAGGATCCAGCATATCAGGTTACACATCCAAACTTTTTTTTTTTAGAGTTTAATGATTGAATCATTTATTCTTAAATTCAGTTTGTTATCTACTAATTTGACTACTAACTGTACAAAGATGATGTGTCCAAAATATCGTGAATCGAACGAGACAGACCGTATCACATTGTGGGTGTTTGAGATCGTTCACTCATCATATAGAGTAGATGGTAAGTAATTTTTAATTAGTATATTTTAACTCTCTAATTATTTAAAATTTTTTTAATTAATTATTCTTAAATTACAGAGAGATGTAGAGGGTGGCGAGCTTCCTGATAGGATCGATATCTACCAACGAATCCACCAACGACGGTCAGGAGAGTGGACGACGGGAAGCCAGAAGCTTTTTGTAAGTTTTTTCAATTATTTTTTCATTCACAGTTTGATTTTCATTATGAAATTAAAATAGCTATAATTTTAATTTTCAGGACCGTATGATAGGCATCAGATCCCAGCCTACCTTTGAGGGCTCGACCGCATCCATAGATGACGAGATCTATGATCAAGTGCTTGGTATGAGACCCTGTTATATTAGAGGTCTAGGGCATGTAATTAGTGCTCCCTCATCCTCACACTCATTCAGGATTGATATCCATGCTGTCTACGATGCACGACTGGTAGAAGTGCAGAGATAGGCTGAGCAGCGAGCTGATGAGTTGACTGCACGCATCGATGAGTACCAATGACTCCAGATTCAGATGATGAAGTGGATAGTGCAGATGGAGCAGATGATGTAGCTGATTAGACAGCAGCAGAACGATCCGAGCTCTTTCGAGCGCTATCCTTCCTCTGTCCGTTCTTCTTATGCAGATGCCGATACTTGACGGCCTCTTTATGCAGTTTTTTATTTTTATTTTATATTTTTTATAATTTTAATTTAATATAATAAAATGATAAAATTTATTTATAAATTTATTGGATAAATTTTTTTATTTTAATTTTTTTATTTATTTTTTATAAAAAATATTATAAATATAAATTAAATATATATTCATAAATTATATTTTAAAAAATATGTATAATTTTTTAGTGATAAAATTATTTTTTGATGAAATATTAGTCATCAAAAAATATATTAACGATAAAAAATTAGTCATAAATAAATTTTTTAATAAATTTAAAAATATTAAAAATTTATATTAAATTAATAACGATGAAGATATTTTTATCAAAAATAATTGATACTTTATTAGTGACTAAAATTTATGTCAAAAATTGACATATTTATGATGAAAAATTTATGTCACTAATATTTTTTTAAATTTAATTCTCATAAAAAATTTTAATTAAATTAATAATGATGAATATGATTGTCGCTATTAATTATTTTTTTATTAGCGACATAATATTTCATCATAAATTATCATTTTTATAACTAAAATTTTTTATCGTAAATAGTTTTTTGAAAAAAAAATTTAATGACAAAAATTTTTGGTCAGTAATATAGATTATTGACGACGAAAATTTTTTTTCATCATAAAAAATTATCAATGATGTCATTATTTATGATAAAATATTAGCGATAATAATTTTATCTCTAATAACTATTATCAATAAAAATTTATTATTAGCAATGAATTTTTCACATCGCTAATATCCTATTCTGTTATAGTGAGATTTCTAGATCGAAAAATACCTAGGCTGACGCTCTATCCCACCTCGCCGCTTCGAATTTTTTCGAACTGAATCAAAAGGTACTGATTGAATAGTTGGACAAGCTTAGTATTGAGATGCTCTCTATATTTCAAATCGATCATGAGTCGAGTTGGATTGATCTCCTCATAGATTATATATCTAAAAAAATTCTGTCAAATGATCCAACCAAAGCCAAAAGCATTAGAAGACAAGCTCCATGGTATATTCTTCAAGAAGGCCACTTATATAAAAAGTCTTATTCTCTTCTTCTACTTCGATGCTTGACACCATATGAAGCTGACTACGTACTCGAGAAGTACATGAGGGCATATGTAGAAATCATCTGGAGGGTAGGTCACTTATAAAGAAATTCGACAAGATTACTACTGACCGACTATTCAAAAAGATACAGCTGATCTCGTCAATAAGTATGACTAATGCCATAAGTATGCTAATATCCAACATAAACCTACTGCTAAGTTTATTTATATTACCATCCTTTGGTCCTTTGTAATTTGGGGGATAGATATATTAGGACCTTTCCCAGTAGCGGCAGACCAAAAGAAATTTTTGGTGGTAGCCATTGATTATTTCACAAAATGAGTACAGACAGAACCTTTAGCCCAGATAATAGAGAAAAAAATATAAGATTTTATCTGAAAATCTATAATATGCCGATTTGATTTACCTCGGATCATCATCACTGATAATAGTCAGCAGTTTGACAACCTTAAGTTCAATAAATTTTGCTTCAAGTTTTATATTGATCACCGACTCACTTTTGTTGGACATCCACAGTCAAATAGTGAGACTGAAATAATAAATAGAACTATCCTTCAAGATTTGAAAATAAGGCTCACAGATGCAAAAAGATTATGATCTGAAGAGCTGTAGAGTGTACTATGGGCATATCGAACCATATATCGGATTCTGATAGGAGAGACTCCTTTCAGGCTCACCTATGAGACTGAAGCGGTGATTCCCATTGAGATTGGCATATTATCTGATAGAGTCAGAAATTTTTATGAGGCAACCAATTTTGATCGGTTGAAGACCGATCTGGATCTTCTTGATGAAGTGAGAGAACAAGTCTATATCAGAATGGTAATCTATAAACAGAGAATTACTAAGTATTACAATGTCTGTATAAAATTGAAGTCATTTCAGAAGGGTGACATCGTCCTGAGATGAGCTCAAGTCTCAAAACCTATTGAATAAGATAAACTAGCTTCCAATTGAGAAGGATCCTATCGGATCACTAATATAGTTCATCTAGGAGCTTATAGAGTTGAGAATTGAGATGGATCTGTTATTTTTCGTACTTAAAATTTTAAAAATCTCAAAAAAATATTATCAATAAAAATGCTCTAACGAGCTCTTTCTCATATGTCATATTTTTTTTTTTATCAAAATCTGAATTTCAGTCTGATAAAGCCTCAAAGGGCATGCATGTTAATCCGAATTTCAGTCCGATAAAGCCTGAAGGACATACATATTAATCTAAATTTTGGTCCAGTAAAACCTCGAAGGGCATACATATTGATTCAGATTTCAATCCTGTAAAGCCCAAAGAGCGTACATATTAATCCAGATTCTGATCTGGTAAAGCCCCAAAGGACATACATGTTAATCCGGATTCCAGTCCGGCAAAGCCTCGAAGGACATACATATTAATCCAAATTTTGGCCTAGTAAAGTCTCGAAGGGCATACATGTTAATCCAGATTCTAGTCCAGTAAAACCCCAAAGGGCATATATATTAATTCAAATTCCAATCCGATAAAGCCCGAAGGGCGAATATATTAATCCAGATTTTAGTCTGATAAAGCCTCGAAGGGCATACATGTTAATCTGAATTCTAGTCTGATGAAGCCTTGAAGGGCATACATATTAATCTGAATTTCAGTCTGATAAAGCCCCAAAGGGCATACTGTTAATTCGTATTTCAATCTGATAAAACCCAGAAGGGTACACATGTTAATCCAGATTTTAGTCTGGTAAAACTTCAAAGGGCACACATGTTAATCTGGATCCTAATCCGATAAAGCCTTGAAGGCTTGATCCCCCCATCAACCGACAAATCTTATTTCGAATACAAGACCAAGAGGATCTTACATCGGTTGCAAATCAATGTGATACTATATTGATCTCTAAAGCAAGACTGTCTTTGAATTCTCTTAAAAATATCGATCTTCGAATCGAATCTGAAACTTGATCCGTTCAAGATCGTACAAATAAAGGTACATCCGAATCTTGATTTTCAATTAATTGATGATGAGTGAATTTAAAGTTACCAGTTTTCAGTTCTGTTGAATTATAAAGATGTGTGGTTATTTTATCCTGACAAGCAATGAAATTTATTAAAACACATGAATTAAATCATAACATTTAAAAAAATATTTCTTGCATTGATATGAAAAGAAAGTACAGAAGTGGGAACTCGCATCGAGTTTACATGTTCCATAAAGGAAGAGAAGAAAAAAAGGAGACCTGTATCAGGTCAGTACATTCCAAGAAGAAAGAAAAATTTCTACTGGATGATCACTGACGCATTGGAGCTCTCCTTGGTTGGTTCTTTTTTTGTTTGCTCCAGCTTCCTAGTAGTATTGGTGGTAGCAGGCTCTGCGGCTGGGGTGGACTCCAGCTTCTTGCTGGTCTCAAAGACTTTGATCTCTACTGGAGGCACCACAAATAAAGGCTCCACGACGATGGCTTCAATTGTGTTCACCCTGATAGGGGACCGACCAGATTCTTTCATCGGCTCCTCTGTCATTTTAGGGGGTGACTCAAGATCTCCCTTTACACCCATCTCGACAGCCACCTTTGGAGTGACCTTGGAGATATCTATCTCGGGATATAATTTTTTGATCAGATTGCGGTACTAACTGAAGGCATAATCATATGCGCCCTCGGAGCTCTTGGATATTTCATCCTCGAACTCCTCGGAGGCTTTGTATATCTCCACCGCCTTAGCCGCCTTATCCTGCTCCTTCTTAATTTACCTCTTCAAAGCCTTTATGGCCTTCTCATGAGCCTCATTGGCCTTTTCTGCCTTTCTAAGCCTCAGGTCTAGTTTCTTATTCTTTTTGATGATGGTATGCAAATCAAAAATCTTTTTCTCCTATTCATTGACCTTTCGATGAAGATCTAGTAGATTTTGATTCTTCTCCTTCAGTGCCTTTAGCTTTTTCTCAAGTTGATGTTTGAGTTTCGTAGTGAGTTCGGACTCCTTTTTCTTCTCCTTCTGGAGAATGATTAGATTGAAATCTATGACCTATTTATTTTTCAACAAGCAGACTATGTTATCATACATGACCTTGAAGTCGACAACGACCTGCAAGACAAAGGTTCAGGCCGGTCATTTACCGAAGTGGAAAAAAAAAGGAGAAAAAAGAAAGAAAGAAGACTCACATGCATGAGCTATTCAAATCTGTGGTTGGCAATCTCCTCTGTCTTATTCTTTCAATGTGCCTCCAGATCAATGGTTGGCATCATTGACTCGAGAAGATCACGCTCCAATCGAGCCCGCTCCAAAAGTGACATCCTAATCACGACATCTTCCTTGGATGAACTCAATGGGGCCGCAGAAGTTACGGTCAGTTTGTGTCCAGTCTCTTTAGAAGGCGATGCAGGTCGGACAATGTTATTCTTGATCCTCACCATAGCGGGTTGGCAAGGTGGGGGTTTCGATAATAAGACCCAGAGAGAATTTTGTGGTCCCTGGAAGGCTTCATTTCTCCCCAAGTTAGCCGAAGAAGGGGTCGCTGAAGAAAATCAAGATGCCATCGGGGCAGTAAGAGGCACTGTACCTTTGACTCTCTTCGATGCAAGGTCAGTAGCAGATGACTTTGGTTGATCCTTTCTCTTCCTCTCCTCCACTTTTGTCGGACTGAATCTCATTTATGTATTAGACAGGCATTTCAGAATAATGAAGACAAAAAATAAATGATAAAGTTGAAGAATAAAATACTTCGATCTTATCTCAAGAAGAATAAAGGCTGATACCAGCATCATATAATGTCCGATCATTTATGAGAGAAGATAACTTGGGTGTTTTGGTGGTAATCAAGGTTGAATGAGCCACCTCATCTCTAGGAAGAATTTCATCATTGGAGTTATGTTTGGTGTCCAGACGTCCCCAGAAAGTCTTAAAACCCCATAAAATAGGAGCCTGTACAAAGAAAAAATAGCCTTTCCAGTCGTGAATTGAAGAGGAGAGACTAGGTCTAAACTTACGATTTTTTTGAGGTGAGAAGTACCACCAACCATTCTCACTCGAATGCCTTTTCAAAAGGACCAAAGACCTAAATTGGAAGATCTTAAGATCTATGTGAAGAAAATTATATATAATTATGAATATTATAATCATCCTAATTATGTTCGGAGTTATTTGAGTGGGATGGACCCTATAAAAATTAAAGATATTACTGAAAAAGGGATACAGTGGGAATCGCAGGTCGGATCAAAGGGACTCATCATAAAAAATTATACAATCCTCGATAGGCTTAAATACCCAACCTTCCGGATCTAGCACTATCATTTCATACTCATTGGGTATGTCATATTTTTTCTAAGGGTTATGAGATTTTCCTTGATCAAAATAGATCCCTCTATTTCTGGACCGAGGTAGTCCATGAGAACCATGCACAGAAGATTCTGCGCTATGATCCGAACTCCCCTCACCTATAGAACCGATTTCAGGGTCCTCTCGGGATGGATTTCCTACCTCAATGGTCATTAAAAGCTGGGTCGACCTAATCTGTGAGTCACCTACAGTCTCTTTTCCCTCTCTACCTCTCTTGGACATGTTTCTCAAGAGAAAATGTGAGGAAAAAATAAAAAGAATCGAAAGAGAAAGAAAGGCTATCCTACGGTTGAAAGAGAACAAATAAGAGAGAACCGATACCTAAGAGAGATGAGTGAAATCCTCCCAAGAGATGAAGAATAGACTCCTCTCCTCCCACTCCGATGAAGCTTCTCGCTGTCTCCGGTGATCGTTTGATGTTGAGAAGCCTCTAGAAATAATTTGACAGCACTTTTGCATAGTAACAGCAGAAATGAACAATGATCAGGAGGCAAAAACTTTTTATAGACGAACCGACGATCTAGATTAACAGATCTCCTTGTCGATTTATGACATTTGACGTTAATCTGACGTTTGGTCAGACAGCGGTTAGGCACACCTCCTTCCAGATTTAGCCATGATAGATCGATCGTGCCCAAGCTGATAAGCCAATCAGACGTTGACAAATGACTCACTCTTATTTCATATTTTCAAACCGTCCATCCAAGCAATGATGGTAGAAGATCCGATGAATCATTTCTTGAAAAGTCAAATCTCTTTGTTTTCAATCAAGTAATTAATTTTTATGCTCTCGAGGTACAACGCATTTATTCCAGATGGCGACAACACCTGTTCGAAAAGTCTTAAGGTAAAATATGGAGATAAGATCTCCTGATTGGTGAACGGCCGAATCAAAAAGCAAATACAGAGATAAGATCTTCTAATCGGTGAAAATCAAATCGAAAATTCAAGTATGGAGATAAGATCTTCTGATTGATGAAAATCGAGTGAAAAATTCAAGTATAGAGATAAGATCTCCTGATCGGTGAACGATTGAGTCAAAAAGTCAAATACGAAGATAAGATCTCCTGATCGGTAAAAAATCAAGTCCAAAAATTATAACTCAAAAATAAAATATCTTAACCAGTAAAATTCGATCTCCATGACAAACACCTCCCAAATTGATGAAAACTCAATCATATGAAGATACTTCTACTTCCTAGTCCGATCAGAGGATTATCACCTCGGACATAAGAAGTGGAGAACAAAGTGTTGGTGTATTAAACTAGCCTCAAGATACGTGCATCATCATACGAGATTAAAGAGATGTCAATTTGAAAGTGCCAGATCCCAGCAGACTAATTTATCGATTAGCAGATTCAGCTCGGTATTATACCGATTTAAATAAAAGACGCCCTTGCATTCTATCCAAATGATGTCTCAGCTAACAAAAAAATGTTTAGATCGGATATTTACCGATCTGAACCCTAGTGCCTCCTTATTCGAGATGAATGTTATGATATTTCTATTTCTCCCCGATCATCTACCGAGGTGAACTATTATAATGGCAGACTTAATCACTCTACGAACGCCCACGGTGATTTTCTTAACCAAGTCATAGCTGGCCACGATGTCATGTCCAGCTCATATGCATAGATGTCCGCCAACTCACTTACAGATGGATCTCTAACTGCCTAACAGACTTCTCTAATGGTCTAACAAACTCTGAAACAGTCTCTTCAATCCCTCTGAAAATAGAGGGTCAGGGATCTTCCATGGATAAGTTCTATTCTCTAAAACTAGGGGAGACTCTGTTAGTAGGAAATTAGGCTAGACTCTTGGCTTCTACCTAGTTTTCCTCCAGTTCCACTCAATTTCTTTTGCTCTTCTACTTTTTTCTACTCCTGTTCTTCAGGATTGAATTGACTTAAGCATCGAAGGGTCAAAAATAGAAAAATTTTTATCCAATTTCTTGACTGATTTTGCAGATTGGAGGAGTTCTCTTCAGGTTGCTAGGATCACTCTAGCCTAATATCAACCAAATCGATCCATTCTAGTCCAAATTTCGAGTCCTACAGCCACAATTAGTAAACCTAGCCTGATTAAGGATTAGAGGTTCGATTTTTGTTTATTTCTACAGTATTTCTGTTTATGCAAATTAGATATTTGTTCCAGAAGGTTCTTATTTATCGAGGAAGCATTTGTGTTTATTATGCGGGTACTTCTATTTATTTTTGGAGGCAAACACAAAGATTAAAAAATCAATTTTCTAGGCATCATGCATCGAAGGTTGGTTGTGAACAATAATTCCACTCAAACTAGAATCATACATGTACAAATTTGCCTCCATAACAAGCCCCTGGCAGAGCAGAAGTTATAGACTCGTATAGCAACAACAATATCTAAGTCTTTCTGAAGTCTTAAACGTCGGTCGCGCCTTCCAGATTAAATATGGATTTGCCTCTAGCCAAATTTTCATCTCTCGTCTTGCTACCATTGATCGCACCGTCTCAAAAGCAGGGAGCAGAAAGGCAGCAGAAACACAGCGCCGACACGCTGCACGGCAACAACAGCAACAAAATAAAACCCCAAAAAAATGTTAGAGAGGAACGGACTACGGAGGGTTGGGAACTGACGAAGGATAATAAAAACAGTAAAAGCCATCAAAGACGTCAATTTTATGAATTTTAGTTTTTCTTTTTCATTTTAGAGAGGGGAAAAAAAAAAAAAGAAAAAGGAAAGGTCGGAATATTCTGGGACAGGGTAATATTGAGAACGGAACATTATATATATATATATATATATATATAACGAGTACTCTCTCCCCTCTACTGTGGGTCCCTACATTTATTGAACTGATTTAGTTAAAATTTCGTTAGACTCTACTTAAATTGCACCGGATGGGTAGATGCACAAGTGGTCAGCGGGCGCGTTCCCTCGATCGTGACACGTTGGCCTCGCAGCCCGCAACGACCGCACCGATAGGGCGCGCTATCGTGCGACGGCGCCGGAACGAAGCGGGCCGGCCTGCCCTCGGATTGCCAAAGCACGGGGCAGATCCGCGACCTAGGCGACCTCACCGGTGAGGTGCGCCGGTGATGCGGCCATCGGAAGAGCCGGCGGCCAGATCGCGCGCCTACATACGGATCCCAGCGGTGAGGCCCCGACATTCCGGCCAACGTGCGCCGGCCAGGCGATTCCGGTTATCTTTAGATCTCCGATCTCTAATCGGGCCACAAACCAGACTCTATAAGAAGAAGGGCCGAGAGAGAGAGAGAGAGAGAGATCCGTACCATTCTCCGACGAAGTTGGGCTCACAGTAGCAGCGGTGCTGCTGGGGAGGCGCCTGAGCGTATGGCGGAGGGTAGCCCTTTGCGTACCCCGCCGGCGGATGCCCCGGCGGCGGGTTGGCGTCCTTCACGTGCCCCTTCGGCGGATATCCTAATCATCACAGCAAAAACTCCATCAGAAACTCTAACAACCGTAGAAATCATGCAGACCAACCAAAATCCTCCAAACCTAGAGATCTCGAACGAATTCGAGAAGGGAACCCACACCTTGGGGAGGAGGGACGCCGACTGGGGGCTCCTGGTAGCTCATCTTTCTTTCCTTGTTCTCGCTGGCTGTGGAGATCGGGTTGGTGGAGGGAGTACTGAGAATTGGAAGAGCGGAGGGTTTTTATAGGAGAGAGAGCACAACGGGAAGATGAGAGAGAGCGGGAGGAGGAAGTTTCGTGTCGGAGGCTATTAATGGTATTTGGAAATAATTTCTTTTTTAAATATGATAAGTCCGTATGCGAGGCTTGGAATACTTTCCGGCTAACGGTCTGCTGTGATCGCCGATGGAGGTCAGAACTAACATTGCATCCGTTTCCCTGCGGACGCAATATAATCTAATTAATATAATTATTGTTTGTAGGGTAAGCGTGTTAGAGTTGATACCAGCTCTAAATTGGCCCATTAGGATCATATACAACTCCAAAAAATCCACTAGTTGAAATATATCATAGATTACTTTTTGGCTTTAGTTTAGTGATTTTGCATAGGGATACACATGAGCCGAGCGGAATCAGATATTTAGAAGCTCAAATTTGATTTGAGTCTAAATACTCTGATTTAAATCTTGATTCAAAATTGATCGAATTTTGATATTTTTAACTCAAGCTTGATTTGATAAGAAAATAATAATATTTGAGATCGATTCAATTTGGTCCAGCTCAAATGTTAATCGAAGCATACACAAGTTGGAATGCTTGTATTAGAGTTTGGCCTATTATTAATTAACAAAAAATATGATAAAAATAAGGTAAGGAGCATGGTATTCTAACTTCTGGATAAGAGTAGTTAAACTTTCATATAAAATGGAAAATAGTTTGATTATTATTCATAATGTAAATGATTTAAATAATTAACAGATTTCCATATTCAGTTATTCACCATCTTTTCAAGCTTTTTTTTCAGTTACTGTGCATCCATATGATCTGCAGAGTAAAATCAAAATTATAATATTATAAAACTATGAAACATCACATCACATCCAACATTCTTTCAGTAATATTCTGGGGAGTGCCACTGAAAAAGAAATAAAGCTTCCTGAACTTGTCAATCGCGGCCTGTTTACTATGGACGAATTAGAATGAAAAAGAAAATCATAAATGTTTATGAATCCTGTTCCAATTATATGTTGTGCTATGATAACTTAATAAAGGCCTCTTGTAACTTCTTATATATCTGACTGTCCTTCTTAAAAAGAAGGATATAAGCAGCAGGTCCAGAGAATTATATTTTAATATATCAATTAAAAATAATAATATTTAATTAAAATTAATAATATTGATAATATTAATAATATTTTAATAAAAATAATATATTTTAATAAATGATAATTTTATTATTAATATTTTTGGAAGATGGATAATATTAATAATATATTAATACATTAATAAAATATGTATTATATGTATCACGCATGTAATATGCTCGTTATTACTGAGCCATGAGCTTTACTAGATGATACGTTACTCGGTATTTTTTTGGGCACTCGGCAAGGAATCTTAACTTTCATAGTAATTAATTAAGATAACTCGTTGTTAACTTTGACCTCTTAGCTTCTATTAAGAGATATCCAGTAAATTTGGAACATTAGGAGACTAAATAGAGTTTATTGTAGAATAAGTAGGCAAGTATACATCCGCACCTAATTGGCATTGCAATTTGCTATGTACAAAAATAGGACATGGTAGTGGACCATTGGCCAATTTTTTAAAAATTTGTCTGCTAATATAAAATATATTTGTTGCTTACCTCAACATAATAGATAGTCAAACAGCTTACTCGGATCATCAAGATTCTTTAAAGCTTAATAATCCCAAAATCACACACACACATCTTAAATTAGTACTATATTGATATTTTTTTAAAATTATAAAATTCTTTAAAATTTTGAAATTCCAATTTCTATCTCTTTGCACAACAATCCATTATATTTGTCTATTCATTTTAGCTAATCGTGTTCAAAAATTTTCAAATTATATGGATTGTTTGTCAATTTGTTAATAACTTTTAGTTAAAATTTAAGATCGAAATACCAATCTATTTTAACCTGAATCAAATTATGAGAAATTAAAATTGATTTAGTTAGTTAAATTTTAGACCTAATTTATTCTGAATTTTATTATGATACATGTCTGAAATATCTTGTACGCTTATGAAAAAAAATTTTATGAATATACAATAATTATTATAATTTTTAAATTTATAATTTTAGATTAAAAGCGTGATAAGAGGCCAAATTCAATCCCCCCCCCCCCCAAAAAAACTCAAACCTTACTAAAAAACTTCAATCAGCGGACTACCATCCGCTCCTAAGACCCAAAGCAACCATCAGTTTTTCAATGATTGAGAGGGGCAACCACAGGTTAATTGAGATTTGGTGATTCCTTCCTTTTCCTTTTTTTTTTTTTTTTTTTTTTAATTTATGGCTTCTTGAATTTAGATAAGGGAACCGTGGCTCCACTATAACCATTGGATCTTTATAGATAGTTTTTAATTCAACAAAAGACGGCCTCAATTTTCAAACCTAACAATTTGTGTGGCTGTACCACAATATTAAAGTTTATCAAGATTATGTGGAATTTGATTTTATCGCAATCGTCATAAAATATATTTATCATCTTATGGAGGGTTAATCTCGAATCTTTGTTTGGAGCGCAGATCAAATTAAAACATTTGAAGCAAATCTTAATACATGTTAGCACGGTAATATCCGAATGGACTCAATCGGATAACTTTCAATATTTAATATATATATTTTTTTAACAAACGCAGGGCGCTGGCCCTCCATGAAATGGAAGTAGGTCCACGAAGAAAAAAAAAGGTGCAGTTGACGATGCACTTAGGTTCGACATTGATTTGTGATCTTTTTATTCTAAATTTTCGGATGGCTCGAAAACAAACAGGATAGGATTAGAAAATACGCCAGAGTCCGAGGATCAGCATTTGACCGACTGGCTGCTCTTGTAACTTGTTCTTTCTTATCCATGCTTTTGATCCAATTGCTTTGTCAGCTTTCGCCCTTTGCCAACTCTTCCAGTCAATTTCTAGACTTACTCGGGTCCATTATGCATGCCCGCCAGAGCTGATCGATCGGAATCAAGGTCCGCCAATATGGACCGGAATCAGGTCGATGCATGCCAGCCAGAGCTGAAAGATTTCAATTGAAGGACTATGAAGATGAGTTTAGCATGTTTTACACGATTCGATTGCATAATTAGTCTTCAAATAGAGAATGATCATGTGCTTTATATATAAAACGTGTTGTCATACGACCTAAAGCAGTCAGCAACGTGGTTCTCGTAATTATTTGTGTCAACGTTTCATCTTGTTTATTGCATTGGGTATTCTAAGAAAATTAAAAGAATATTTTGGTATCGAATGGCAAACAATACTAGAAAGTAATATTAGATATAAAATTATTATTATTATTGTTATTATTTGGTAAAATAAAATTATTATTTTTATTATAGCATAGGTCTCTAGAAACGTTTATCATGCATAATGCCGTAGAGCAATGCGGGTGGCCTTTCAGGTTGTGGGCATGAATCGGCAATCTTGGTGGTTGGCCGCTTCTTCTCTGAGATCAAGAGGGGCTAATTTTTACCTTCTTCTTCTTTTTCCTCTTCTTCTTCTTCAAACTCGAGGGGCTTATTCCTGCTGCTATCCTATGCCTACCTTACACACTTGGTGTGGAGCCTAAGCTCTTGTATGGATCAAGCAAGTATTGGTGGAACCAAAGATTTATTAATTACAGATTGAAATGAGGGCATTGGCACCTAGAAGACGGACTCATCACTTCTTCCTTAGAAGGGAAGAGGAGGAAATATTCAAAGTAAAGTTCAATGGTGCCAATTGTAACCTTTAAAATAGATTGAAAGTCCATTGGTTCGAGCTTATATTGACTTATTTAGTTTTGATGTTATGGCTGTAAATGGATCGAATTTGACCGGGTACGCTTCAGCCTAATCAAATCTAACTTCATAATCAAGTCATGATTTTGGATTCTAACTCCATCGATCAAGTCTATGGAGAGGATTTTGGATGCCGTGAGATATTCAATTTGGGTCGAGATCAAGTATGAAACAAATACAACTCGAACTGCCCGAGTTCATATCAAGATGGGTTCAAGTAGGATTTGTGGTTCAAGTCAAACATATGATCATTCTTTTATAGCTAAGATATAATAACCAAACATAAAATTACTAAAAAATTAAAACTTAAACTTCATTCAAAAATTTATAATTTCATCCAAATAATTGATCATTTTAAAATTTATAAGCTATTATCTTAAAATATATAATTGATATACTTGAGAGCATCATAAATATGAATCTTTGAAAAAAAAAAAAAAGGAACAATAAAATATGAATGTTTAAAAATATAAGTGTAAATAGATGAGAATAATTGTAGTTGTTGAGATGAAAAAATAGTTTAAATAAGAGTCCATTCAATATATAGAGAAAGGTTTTAGGAAGAAGGACTTTATATAATTTGGGTTTTTAGTTGGGTAAGATCGAGTTTCGATTGGGTTAGACCTATTTTTTGTTGATTCAAATTAGACTCAAATGATATATGGGCTAGGCTAGGTCGGGTCAATTGCATTATTATAAGATCCCGACCTAACCAAAAATTTGGATCGGGTTAATTTTTTGAATCTAACCCAGCTCATAGACCTTCAAATGTGATGGATAAGGTCTCATCGGGTCAGGATTGGATCAAGTCATGGACCCATTTGCAGCCCTACCTGATGCTGGATCTTCTGATAGCCCAATGAATTAATTCCACATTCTAACCTAGACCTAGATATTTTGTGACCGACCTGTCAAACATGGTTTGTTCACCGGTGATTTTGGGAGCCCAGTTGGATTTGAGTAGGGATTGATGCACCCTAAATCTGATCCATCTTTAAATCAAGTCAAAAAATTGGATTAAAACGTAAGCCATCCCTACTTCAACTGTACTAGAGAGGGCTTAAAATCGCTCTCATTAATCCATCATGTTTTTAGATTAAATCGAGCTAAGAATAATCTAATCATAAACCAACAAACAAAGACAGAGATATGTTATATAATCTATTCTATATTATAATAGTAAAACGATCAACAGGTTATGGGGCGGTATTTCATGTTGACACGTGGGCATTTGGAAACAAGAGGAAAGAGCCATGTGGCATCGCCTAACTTCCCTATTCGATCGCGCGTGAGGGAATCCATGGAAAGAGGCCGACGACGGCTCAAGTTGAGGTAGCAGCCGTCGTTCGCAGCCACCGTCAGAGGAGGAGCACCGAGGTGAGGCAGCGGCCGTCGTTTACCATCCCGTTCTACGTGCGTTCGATGGAGCCGTGGGAGGCGGTCCACTGAAGGAGGTCGACGACGGGGATGCACAGTATTTCCTCGCTTCATTCATCAGCCTCCATGTGCCACGCTCGCGCTCCCTTCACCTCCGCCACCCACTTCTCCCATGACCGCCCGCATGCGCCTAGCTCCGAGCTCCCATGCTCACCCACCTCTCGCTGGCCGCCGGTATGTGCTCCGCTCCAAGATCATCCACGCTCCCGCCCCCTTCGCCTCCACCATCCACTTCTCCCATGGCCGCCGACATGCACTCCGCTCCGAGAGAAGAAAGAAGGAAATGGGTGGGTGTTACCTCACTATCGAGGCACCGACAAGGAGAGGCTTCGGTGGCACCCACCAAAAGAGCAACGTAAGGATCTCAGGAGAAAGGGACTGGAAGGCCTCAAAGGCATCCACATGATAGAAAGACAAAGAGGAGGAAATGGTTATCACTTACCATGGCAGGGATGTCGGCACAGATCCCAACAGGCTCACCATCCCTAGGCCAGTGTACTCGCTGAAGAAGTAGGCAAGGGGGATAAGAAGGGAAGAGGAGGAAGCAAGGCGAGGGTATGGGGGGAAATCAAAATTCAATGGATGGAGGGTGCTACGGCTCCTTTCTCTCCACATCTTCTCTCTTATCTCCTCCATCCTCATTGCCTCCGTCGTCTTCGTCCTTTGGCCCTCCGACCTCGATTTCCAGGTCGTCTTCTTCAAAAGAGTAAAGAATCAGAGAATTATAGATGAGGAGGTTGGCACGATCGGCGAGCTCGTGAAGGGTAACGTAGACGGAAGCAACGTCGCTTGGCTTTCCAACGGCGGATTCAGGCGAGCGGCGACGGTGTGGAAGAACATGGTTGAGAACAGATGGCATCTAAAATAAAAGGAAATAATAAAATATTGATCAGGCCAAAAAATGATCATAATCTACGCTTATAAAATGGCAAAGAAATTTTTTCTCATAAAAAAGAATAAAAGACTCACAGTTCCCAAAGGCTACTGCAGTCGGCAACTCGACGACATGATTTCTAACAGCGAGCCCGTGAGCTCGAGGTTGATGGGATCCAGGTCCTTAATGATGCCTTTTATCTTATTGAGGATCTCGCCAGCGTGCGTTTTTATTATTTTTGTAAGAAGATATAATGATTCGGATCTACTGCTGTAAATGTTATTTCTCATCGAAGCCTACAAGCATTGCTAGCATTTGTTGGGCTTACAGATGTATGATGGTTCTGATTTTTTTTTTTTGCTTTTTTTTATAAAAAATATGATGAATTTATTTATTTTCAATCATAAATTTCTGCATGTTTAAAAGATTCGAAAATTTGAATTGCAATGAAAATTTTATTAGCTGATACAAGAGTTGGTTTGATTGTTTGTGTGAGCACTATTATTGGTGCAGGGTGTTAGATTTTTAGCACACCTGAAATGCTATGATTGGTTAATATATCTGATGCTGAGATACTCATCAGTAGTAGATTTTTTTGCATACTTTTTATTTAGATTAAGTAGGTACTTTCTTTAGTATTATTTAAAAGTGCAATGCCTTTCAATTTAGAGGGTGAGATATCCATCTTTATATTTTGATTTTGATGCTTTATATTATTGATTTAGTTATGTAATATATTTATTATATTATTTTATCGATTATTTGGATATATTGTGAGAACTTTGACGCTATATTATAGAAGATATTTTTTTGGCATAACATTATTATTGACTTAATTTTTTTAATTGATGTAGCTTTTTTTTTAAAATATTATCATTTATAAAATTTCTTTTGTTAATGAATTGAAAGTATTGTCAAAAAAATATTTTCTACTACAGAATATTGGGCACGCCACACTCATGCCCGCCACATTGCACGTCATCACATGAAAAAGCACTATACAAATGAAACAACGTATCTTAAAAACAGAATCATAAATCTAAATATAAGAAAGATTTATATACAGTCCTAAATATAAAAAAAAATTATATATAATTAAAAATATTTTAATTTTAATTAAAAAAATTAAAGAGGATGAATTATTTATATAATAAAAAAATTTATTCAATTTTTATAAATCAATAAATATCATGAAAATATTTAAATATAAAAATTTTAAAGGGATATAACTTGGAAGTATTATCAAATCTCTTATCCATATGTGATTTTTTTTCTATTTTTTTAAGAGCTTAAAAATTATCAACCAATTTAATGGGGTTTTATGTGATGAAATTTTTTTTTAAAAAATATATAAAGTACGTTTAAAATAATTTTATTTTTGAACGTGTTCAAATAAATATATTAAGTGTGAATATATTTTACATAAAATATATTATATACTATAAAATTAATTTTTTTAAAAAAATAAGACCCTTTTTGATCCAAAATATTTTTTTTTGGCTACAAAATTTTTAATTTATAAATTTTTATTCTCACGATAATGTAAATATCATACCAAATTTATGATTTTTTTTTAAAATATATTTTTTCTATTTTTTTTTCATCTTTAGTCCTTTTTAATCGAATGGGAGGTTTGGACTAAATTGTATCTTTTGCATAAATATTTAATTTATTTTTTTATTTATTTTAATTAAATTATAAATTAAATTATCATATTAATAATTTGATTTATATTAAAATTTATTATTATGATCGTTATTTTCATATATTTATAAAATCAATAGGTCGGACATCGTCCGGCCATTATGTTAGTATTGTATATATTAAAACGGACGTCAGTCGATAGAGAAATCTCTGCCTAACACGTGGGCTTTTGGGATAAATGGGAGGGAGCCACGTGGCATGGCATCGCCTAAGCTTTCCTTCTCTAGAGCGCGCACAGAGACAGAGAGAGATCGATTCACAGAAGCTTCCGCGAGTTCATCGCCGTCGGAGGAGGAGGCACCGGGGTGGGGCAGCGGCGGTCGGTGATTTGAGAGCGCGCATAGAGATAGAGAGAGATCGGCTCTCGGAAGCTTCTGCGAGTTCACCGCTGTCGAAGAAGGAGGGGGCGCCAGAGTGGGGCTGCGGCCGTCGTTCACCGATCCGTCGTCCCGGCCGCCGTCGGAGGAGAAGGACATGAAGTAGACGATAAGAGAGAGAGAATAAAGAGCGCGATCGATAGCTTCGCCATCCATCCCCATCGACAACTCAACAAGGACGTGAGCTCCTCTCCATCTCTCTCTCCATAAACCCTACTCCTCGCCTCCTTTTCACGATCTCACCATTTTCCACAAAACACGATCTTGCTTTGTGGGTTATATATCAATTGTTATCCTATACGATCTATTTTAAGGAAAGATCCCATATGGCGTAATAAGCGAGGGAGGAGTGCCGCTTTCTCTTTCGCAGCCGCTGGAGAGAGCTTGACGCAGTGATGGAGGGAGAGGCCGCCGCCGTGCCCATCGTCTCCATGAGCACCAGCGACGTGACCAACAACCCCAACACCGGCATGTCCCAAGAGGAGTGCAAAGATAGGATCCGCAAGAGCCTTAAACGTACAACTCCTCTTTCTCTTTTATTCTTATCGATCGATGTTTGGAGCATAGATTCAATGCTGGCATTTTGACAAATACTTTATATGCATTAGTGTTGTTTTTTTATTCTCATATGAAATAAATATTTTATATGCTTGGCTCTCATATGTTCTTTCTCTCGGATGAAAAGCCATCTTGGATTGGACGCCGGTGTGAAACCCGACGAAGTGCCGGAGGAGACTGTACAGGCGGTAGCTGAAGTTCTAAGGAGGTCTTCTTCCCTCTGAGTCTCAGAAGATGGTGAGTTTCTGGTAAACATATTTATGAGTACTAATGTGTACCGGTGGTAGGAGTTTTTGGTGAGGTTGTGTCAATGGTGTTACGTTCCTTGATGGGGTAAAAGAAAGGTTTTTATTATTTCATCTTATGGTTTTCAAAAGCAAAAGGTTTTATTTATTTTCATCTTATAGTTTTCAAAGCAACTGCCTTCCAATCTTCTTGAAGTTGCTCTGTGCTATTTCACGGCTTAATGTCATAACCCAAGTGCAGTTCAAGAAGTTGTAAAGATTATTACCAAAGATGATCTTTTTAGTTTTTTTTTTTTTTTTTTGAAATGAAGATAATAATTTTTGCTCACACACAAATACCTTTCTTTCCTTAGTTGAGAGTAATCTACAGGTTGTTATGTGAAATGTTAGCTTTCTTAAGGCCCTGAATATGAACCTTCTCCTATGATTGGTTGCTTGGATATCGGGTCTAATGGGTTAATTAGGATTTGCTGCTCTCACACAAAAGCATTTCTTTCCTTACCTGACCTGAGGTGATGGGGTTATTGAGAATCATAACATTTTTTAACTAAGGCCTGGTATATGAACCTTCTCTTGTCCTTAATCTACGCTTGCATCTTAAGACATGCTCATCTTATGTGCTCGGTGAACTTTTGTAGGGAAGAGAATTGGTAGAAGTACTGTACTTTTGAAGCCAGAGGAGGTTATAGAGCAAGTGGATTCAAGAACTTAGGTTGTCTAGTGAATTGTTGCTATCTTAGGTTTTGTGCGAGTTGTGGCGGTGTGATTGGCCCCTCGAGGTTTTAAGAGCTTAATCTAATTTAGTTTAATATAACTAATCTAATATTATATATATATATATATATGGAGGTACCTATATCGGGCTTTCTCTTCCAATCTCGTGCAGATCGGATCTTCACAAGATAAATAAAATTAAATATTAATTTAAAAAAATAATATATCATATGTCGCATACGGTTATAAACTAGTTATATTATAAATATATCTTATAAAAAGAATTATCGATGGATATATAAATACCAAAATAAAGAAAGTGCTACATTTCAATAAGCATGTAATGTGAGTGAGATGTGGCATATGGATTTGTATGTGGAAGAATGTTGTATGTTTTCAGAAATTAAAGTCCCTGTTGTCTCTGAAATTCTCAAATATCATTGCTTAGTGGATATCTTCATAGAATAATAATTATTTTTATTTTAATCTAAAATTTATTTTACGTTATTACGTCATTACTTTCAAAAGGTGGGACTCCTGGTCCACGGATTCACATTTCTACATTTTCCGGGATCATGTAATTTTCATGGTATTAGAGTTGCTTACAAGCATGGGATTCATGGTATAGCTGATTTAGTTTATCCTTTTACGAGTATCTCAGCAGAGTATCAGGTAACTAATGGTAGCTTCCTCTGTTTCTTATAGGCTTTCTCAACTTTGGTGAAGGAAGCAGTATTTTGTTTCATGAAGTTCAGGTTCTGTAACGACAAAATTGAAGAATTAACAAATCCACGTATGATTGGTCCATATCAACCCCAAAAAGCAGTAAGCACATCATTAGTCTGCATCAATCCTAGCACATGACTGATATGATAATTATATCGGCAAAAAGACCGTTGCTTGGTTCTTTTTATTTTATTTTTCTCCAAAGTAATAAGTCACCCTGTTGCATCAAATTTTGTTATGTAAGGTCAGTTGATTAAGCTGCTTCTGTTTTAAACTTTTATATACTTTCTTTTTTCCTACCTTTTAAAGAATGAATGTCTTTGGGAAGTAACCTAGGGCTTACTGATTAGTAAGGAAACAGCCTGGAAGTAAATATATAATATTTGCCGGACGTGCTATGTGGTTCTTTCTTGAGCCAGATAACATACGGGGAGGGATGATGAGAGCCAGGTATGACTCGTGGATCTTTGGTATCAATGTCCGATCTGATCAGGATAGTTTCTTTATATGGAGGAAGATTTACTCTCGAGCCCAAGAAGTGATGGTCCAGATTAGATTGTTGATTAGCGATAAATAAATAGTTGACTTCTCTTGAGATCCATGGATTGTTGAACTTCGGTTGGTCAGATGGCCGACTCGATGCGGGTCTATGACCTGCACCAACCAAAGGGAAGGGGCTGCAATGTTGGTCTAGTATCTAGACTTTTTTTGGATTTCCTCTAACTGATGGGGGATTGTCCCTTGCACTTCCTATACATAGAGGCTGGGATGTTAGAGTCTAGGATCAACCTATACACACAGGGTGGCGACCAGAGACCTTTATGATTTGTATAGAGAGGTGCCGGCCAGCAGATTAGATGGGGCCTAGATCTGGAGGCTTCATTTTCCTTCGAGAGTCCGCCTATTCTTATAGAAGATCGTCTAGCGCCATCTTCCAACCAGAGTAGTTGTACGTATCCGAGGTATAGATCTCTCGTCTACTCATCCTTACTATGGGTCGAAGAATGAGATCGTGGATCACATCCTCTTCCATTTCTCGAGAGTTATGCAAGTCTGGCAAATGGCTGGATTCTTATTCATGATTATTAATACTAGCATCCCCATTTTAGGTCTTCCTTGAGGTGTTGAGGTGGAGTATAGAGTCGGAGTCCTCCAGGGTGTGGCGTATCAGAACTATATATATTGCTATATCGCATCTGGTTGGCCCAAAATAGTGATATTTTTTAGGTAAGGTGGCAAGCAGTAAGGTTCACTTTGGAGAGGGCATAGGCTTAGATCGTCGAGTTTGATCACATGTCGTTAGTTGGACTGATCTTGTTGACTTGGGACATATGAGGCTCCCTACGGTCTCATTCAGCAACTCATCTGGTGTTTATCAGTCGAGAGCCTTCATCTCTGAGTTTTCTCAAGGTCAACTTTGATGGTAGTGTGAGAGACAGCAGGGGAGGAGTAAGGTTCATCATTCGAGGCCCTGACCTGAGAATTGTGGCAACAGCTGAGAGCCACCACTTCAACACTACTATTCCAAGAGCAAAGTTGCAAGTGGTCTGGGTGGGCATCATCTTCGTCGGGACGATGCTAGGAGCTCGGAGGATGGTTATTGAAGGAAACTTGGTCACTGTGGTGAGCTGGATGTAGGAGCAGCCTAGAGCAATTGTGATGCATCCGCTCTTGTAGAAAATATGACGACGGGAGGGAGAGTGCATGTCGGTGGACATTAGACATGTCTACCAGAATGTGAATACTATCGCAAATTGCATAGCCTCATATGTTGTGGAGCACACTGGAGAGGTCTTGTAGATTGATGTTGCAGCTCTTTCATACTACCACACAATATTTTTTTTTAGATATTTTTTGTTGTATTCATATTAGATTTGTATGAGTGCTTCATTTTATAAAAAATAATAAATATATAATATAAAGGCACTATAATAATAGTGCCATGTGCACTCAGCACCTCGGATGAAACCAACACTATTACCAACAAATGAAACTACTATTAAGAACCAACTTAGGACCTCCTAAACTAAAAATAATAATAATAATAAAATTAATGTAACATTTATATTCCTCTCTTTTTTTGAGCAATTAGTAGGATTTGAATCATAAACTTGCGCGAGAAGCAAGTTCTTGTAGGAAACATGCTAACCAACTCAACCAGAGGTGTGCTTGCTTTTGCTTAAAAATAGTGTTGTTGAGACTATTTCAGCAAAAACAACTTTCAGAAAAGTTATATTGTCTGGTGATATTATTTGTAAAGTACTCAAAGCATCCCTAGAAAAACCTAGAAAACATAGCTTCTAGTTTCTCCTTTTTTTAAAAAAAAATAAAGGAGATGCAACAACAAACACACCCTCATAATTATTAGCCATTTATATTTATCTCAAAAAATTCCAGCACATCCATTTAAAGATTTTCCTAGTTCTTAATTATAATGTCATACATTCGTATGTATATATATATATACACATATATAGAGAGAGCCAAGCTAGAATCAGGTTGATCGAATTTGGACTCAAATTCGATCAGATTAAAACTCTATAATAAAAATATCAATGATCGAAACTATTAAATATGATTTACTATCTTAAAATTACTTGCACATAAAAAATTATATGATTTGGAGACTCCTACTTTATGCATCAAATAGTCAAAAATTGGATAGCTTAAATAAAATTAAACTAGATTTTTTTTGATAACTTAATGTATAGGCTAGAAGTCTTCAAATCATATGATTTTTGATGTACAAGTAATTTTGAGGTGGCAATTCACATCCAATAACTTGGATCATCGATATAGGATCCTTATTGTCTAGTTTTGATCTGACAGGATCTGAGTCCAAATATAATCTATTTTATCCAAGTCAACCCTTATATATATATATATATATATATATATATATATATATATATATATATATATATATATATATATATATATATATATATATATATATATATATAATCACATTGGTGCTTAAAAGGGGAAAATGATTCATTAAATGAATATGCACACGATACCACATCGATGCTTAAAAAAGAAAAAAAAATCATTAAATGATTACCACTCTCCCAGCATCATGTTGGAGCTTAAAAGAAAAAAAAAAAAAACATCTCATGCAATGTTGGGACCATGCATCCCATCTCTCATTCTTATCATCTCAAAGTAGCACTCTCGCAGTGCCATTTGGATATCAAAAAATTTTAAAAAAATATTAATTGTTGGGATCCATATCTATGCTATTTTTTAATCTTTTATGGAAGCTGTCTCCTTCTCTCTCCATAGATTAGGTATTTATTCTTGAGGATTTGTGTTCATCCAAGAGGTATTTATATTTATTCTATATATATTTTTGTTTATTTCTGAAAGAGAACATAGGAAGGCAATGAGCACCTACTTAGGTTTGTGTTTACATTTGCTTAGTTTCTATTTACTCCATGGAGGTTTGAGTTTGTTCTATCCTATTTTGTGTTTATGCATCTGAATTTTATGTTTATCCTCTATTCTTACTATTTATCATGAGTGAGCTTGATCAAGGGTAATATGGAATGGCAGTTTATCTTGATTGAGACTGACAATATCAGAACCTCGACAATATGATGATTCGATTGGCTTGATCAGAATCGAACTGAGATGATCATCCGAGATTATCAGTAGTAGTTGTGCTAAATACTTGTGTTATCTACTTCACATTCTAAATGTGTCTCAAAACTAAGAGATACCAGCTTCGGTCTACCTCAACCAAATAAGACAGAAGCAGCATTGTTCACTCTGCCACCCCTGCCTGTATTTGCAAATATGACTAGCTACCCCACCTATAAATGGGAGGGTATGGGGAACCTTTAGGTAAGCTCTCTGGCTAAATTCTCTCCTTCCTTTCCACTATTTTCAAGCAACTGATTTGAGCATCAAAGATCCCCATTGGAAACAACTTTGGTAAGAGACTTAATTTGCAGATTCTTCTCCATCAGTGCTAAATCAAAACTCCAGCCATCTCAGATTTGCTAGGCCGGTCATCCATAACAACAAATTAGTGCCGGAGAAAGGGCTCCAGGCCCGCTCAAGAAAGAAAGAAGAATTCCAAGTCATGAGCTCTCAAAAAGAAGGATCACGATGGTCCAATGGGACGGCATCTCATCCAGCCAAGGTGCAACCACTATCGATCAAGGTACCACCCCAGGCTGAGGTTCCACCTCCATATTCAGAGAATCAGCCTTGACCCTCTCAATAGGCCCAAGGGGTGGCCCTTGAGCAACTTAACCTACTCATACAGTAGGTCCATATTCTAACTGTAGCCACCCAAACCATTTAGTAGGCGGCCGAAGCCCCTCAATTGATCCTACACCAAGCACCTTGATAACAACAACAACCTCTGTTACCTCCTTGAAGTCTAGATCGAGTGCAGTAGAGCTGGCACAATCGATCGAGGAGTCCGGAATAGGGGCATTAGAGGCACTCCTTGACTCAGTTAAGAAAAGATTCTACCCCGAGAAGATCACCTCAGCACTCCAAGCATTACAATGCTTAAGATGCCAATGTATATCATAAACTTCAAGAGATGCATAGACAAATTGAAGCACTATAAGATCGGACCTCAACACAAGATGGGGAGGTCACCTTCAATGCCGACCTGTGCTTTAATAGAAAATCATGAATGAACCAATCCCATCCAACTTCAAAATATCATAGCTAGAAGCATATGATGGGACCATTGATCCTGTGGATCACATAGAAGTTTCAAAACTATCATGCTCTTACATGGGGCAACTGATAGGATCTTCTGCCAAGCTTTTTCCTCCACCTATTGAAAGCAGCTCGTATTAGTGCTCAAGCCTGCAGTCGATCTTGATTTATTCCTTCAAGCAATTAGATCAATCGTTCATAGCCTACTTCATTGGTAGCCGACGACAACGCTATGGGTCCGACTCCCTAATGAATATTAAATAGAGGGAAGAAGAGTCCTTCGAGGATCATGTAAGCTACTTCAATGCAACCACACTGAAAGTATGTGATCTAGACCAATCGACCGCCATGTCGACCCTAAAAAGGGCTCGTGAAGTGCCAATTTCTCTTCTTTTTGGAGAGAGATATCCAAAAGACTTCACCAAGATGTTAGCTTAAATAGAGAAGTATGCCAACATCGAGGAAGCCTATAAGCTACATGGAGGCTCGTCAGAAAGAAAACCCACTAAAGGGAAGGAAGAAAGCAAAGAAAAAAAGGATAAGCCGAGGTATGATGACCGACAAGAAAGAAATTCAAGAAAATCCTGAACTCCCCCAAAGGTTTGCCAATCCAGGATACCACCTCGTGGTTGACGATCATGATCAAGGACAATAGCCAGCTACCAAGGTTAAGGAGGATGTGTGCCCTACCGACCAGACGTGACCTGAAGAAGTACTATCTATACCACTGAGGCCATGGATATGATACTAAAGAATGTATTCAGCTCCAATATGAGATTGAGGAGCTTATTAGGCATAGACATCTCGACAAGTCCTCGAGATCGGTGGGAATGAGGTGAGACCCAAACCCAGCAACCTTGGCTCGAAGGAGATCTGAATAACCGACCACCACAAGCATCATAAACACCATAACTAGGGGGTAGATTGGCAGTTGCACCAAGCCTCATGAGCCAAAAATAGAAGAGTCATCGACCAAGAAGCAAAAAATAGGGGGCATCATCATTTTCTTCAAGGAAGATGCACAGGAAGTTCAATCCCTGCATAACGATGTGATTGTTGTAACTTTAAATATAAATAATTTTGATATATGTTATATTTTAGTTGATAATGGAAGCTCTACCAACATCTTCTTTTATGTTGCCTTTTCTCAGATGAACCTAATCTTGGATCGACCGGCAAAAATTGATTCCCCTCTAGTCAGATTCTCTGAGAGCATAGTTTTCATGGAAGGGGTCATCACACTATCAGTAATAGCTGGCCAACCCCCCTGGCATGCTGAAGTGCGACTTGACTTCCTCATTGTTAGGGTCTCATCGGCATACAACGCGATCCTTAGTTAACCATGCCTAAACATCCTCCGAGCATGGGTGTCAACTTACCATCTATTAGTAAGATTCCTAGCAAAGCAAGGGGTCGAGGAAATCCAAGGAGATCAAGCACATGCCCGACAACGTTACATTACAACTCTTCAGGAAGCCAAGCAACCCAAGGCTCTCCTAATCGAAGGGTTGGATGTCAGGGATAAGCTAAGTAAGCAACATAGCAACCTAATCGAGGGCCTCATCTCGATCCCATTGGAAGAAAGAAGAACTGACAAAATGGTCCAGATCGGTTGCTAGCTAGATGAGGTAACTAAATGCCGACTCATTTCTTTTTTATAGAATAATGTTGATATGTTCGCATGGTCAGCCTTGGATATACCTAGCATCAACGTCGAGGTCATGGTGCACTGATTAAATGTTGACCTTAGACACTGATCAATCAAACAAAAAAAGAGAAGCTTTATCCTAGAGCCCCAAAAAGCCATCGTCGAAGAAGTTGATAAGCTCATCAAGGTTGGATATATACGAGAGGTCATTTATCCTGAGTGGCTAGCAAGCGTAGTCCTCATTGAAAGGTGAATGGAAAGTGACGAGTCTACATAGACTTCACTGATCTGAATAAGATATGCCCTAAGGACAACTATTCATTATCTCGGATTGACTAGTTAGTGGATGCCATATCAGGACATGAGCTCCTTACCTTTATGGATGGCTTCTCCGACTATAAGCAGATCTAAATGGTACCTGAGGATGAGGAGAAGATTATTTTTATTACTAATTGAGGTCTCTTTTTATTGTAGAATAATATCTTTTAATTTGAAAAATGCAAGGGTGACCTACCAAAGGTTAGTGAACCAAATCTTTTGAAATCAAATTTGAATGAACATGGAAGTGTATGTAGATAACATGTTGGTGAAAAGTCGAATGATCAGTAGCCATGTCGATGACCTCAGAGAAGCTTTCGCCACTCTCTACAAATATAGAATGAAGCTAAACCGGATCAATTTTGCATTCAGGGTGACATGTGGGGAGTTCCTCGATTTCATGATCTCTTAGTGAGAAATTTAGACAAACACAGAAGATCTGAGTTGTTTGAGAAATGAACTCACCAAAGTCCACAAAGAATATTCAACGGCTTATAGGGAAGATAGCTGTACTGAACCGATTTATCTCTAGGTCGACTAAGAAATGTCTTCCTTTCTTCAATGACTTAAAATAAATGAAGGATTTTCAATGGAATGAGGAATGCCAGATAGCTTTTGATGAGCTAAAGACCTACCTCAACTCACCACCCTTCGTAGCAAACCCAAGCTTAATGGAGAACCCTCATTATACATGGTTGTCTCTCCCACAGCCCTTAGTTCAGTTCTAGTGCATGAAGAAGGAAGGCTATAGAAACCGATCTACTACATCAGTAAGATTTTCTACAATACCGAGATGAGTTATTTAAGACTAAAAAAAATAATTTATGTCCTTATAAGGAAGCTATGCCTGTACTTCCAAGCTCACGTTATAATACTTTTGATCGACCAATCGATGAAGTTAATACTTCACTGACCTAATGCTTTCAGTCAGATTACAAAGTGGGCCATAGAGCTTTTAGAATTTGACATAAGATATTAGTCCTGACCCTCCATCAAGGCACAGATGTTTGCCGACTTCATCTTGTAATGCACCATTTCAGAAGAAGGTTCAAAAAATACTAGGCTAAGGAAGGAAGAAATCCTGGAATCATAGATATTATATGTAGATGGCTTGTAGAATTCCTTCAGATCAGGGGCTGGCCTAGTCCTTACCAGTCTAGAAGGGGTGGTAACCGAATACACTCTACAGTTTGGCTTCTCGACCTCTAACAATGAAGTAGAGTATGAAGCACTTACTACTGGCTTATAAATCACCTAGGAGTTAGGCACGAAGCAGCTAAAGATTTGTAGCAAATCTCAGCTCGTCGTCGGCCAAGCATAAGGAGAGTTCCAAGCTGGGGAGCCCAATATGGTAAAACATCTATAGAAGGTCAGGGACATGGCATCCTACTTCACCAGTCTTGACATTGAACAGGTCCATGAATTAGAAAATAACAAAGTAGACTTGTTGTCGAAACTCGTAACATGAGAATCGACCGACCTCCCTAAAGATTCATTCTTTGAAGTACTGAAATGACTGACACCAAGAAACCAACCTCGATGATGCAAGAGAAAGAAGAGTCGAGCTAGATAGATCCGATGATCAGTTATGTTCGTGAAAGAATACTACTGGTCGATCTCAAAGAAGCTTGGAGTCATCAAGCACCACATTATGCATTCTTCAAAGGTAAGCTACATAAAAGATCATGCTCACTACCATTATCGAGGTGTCTTCACCTAATCGAGGTAGACTATACCCTTCCTGAGGTGCACAAAGAGATATGTGAGAATCACCTAGAGGGCAGGTCGCTGGCTTATAAGATATTATGGTAAGGCTACTACTGGTCAATATTGCAGTAAGATGCGACTGAGCTCGTACGAAAGTATGATCGATGCTAGAGAAATGTCCACATGTAGCACTAACATATGACTCCACTGACACAAAGCAAAGCACCCTAGCTGTTCATGCAATGGAGAATGGATATCCTCGTCTTTTCATAAGTCTCCAATCAATGCAAGTTTCTCCTCATCCTCATTAATAATTTCATCGAATGGGTTAAGGCTAAGCTGTTGGCCTGGATCATGGAAGCTCGAGTGTGGGACTTCATCTAGAAGGCTATCATTTGTTGATTTAGATTACCTCAGATCATCATCACTAATAATGATCAATAATTCAACAATATTCGGTTCGAAAACTTTTGTAGAGAATTTGGCTTCACTCACCACCTCAACTCGGTGGGTCATCCTTAAACCAATGGCAAGATTGAGATGACCAAGTGGATGCTCTTGCAAGGCTTGAAGAAAAGGTTGGACCGAGTTAAGGGGTCATGGAAAGATGAGTTCTATAGTGTACTGTGGGCATACGAACTATCCAATGGATTCTCATCAGAGAGATGCACTTCAACTTGGCCTTTGGATCCGAGGTCATGATTCTCCTTAAGATCGGCCTCCCATCACCATAGGTGGAGAGTTTTGATGTGCACCTCAACTCAGAAGATCTCCTAGCAAATTTGGACCTGCTTGAAGAGATTCGGAAACAAGCTCAAATCCAAATGGTGGCATATCAATGCAAGGTGGCATGGTACTACAACTCTCAGGTCAAATGGAAGGAATTCCAAGTCGATGACCTAATCTTACGATGAGCTGAGGGATCTTGACCAATCGAGCAAAGGAAGCTAATTCTGAATTGGGAAGGCCCCTATCAAGTCAAGGAGGTCATCCATTCTAGAATGTCTTAACTAAAGTATCGAGATGGAATCCTAATTTTCTGGACCTAAAACTCTGAAAACATACAAATGTACTATCAATAATGTAGATGCCATTTTCAAATACTTTATTCTGAAATAAAGGCTCTCACATTTAAGTTTTGTAGATCTCATAATAACCTAGCTAGCTAAACTCAAAATCTTGATCAATCGAGAAGCGAGGGATAAGCCCATAAGAGGACTCTCAAAAGGATGGTTCAGCTCAACAAGATCGGGAGATCCTAAAAAATCTCGATCAATCAAGAAATGAGGGATAACACCATAAGAGGACCCTTAGCAGGATGGCTCATTCAATCAAAACCAATCGAGCTTAAGATCTTGATCGATTGAGAAACGAGGGATAATCCTATAAAGAAAACCTTGGGAGGATGACTCGGTCCATCGATCTCAAATTTTGATCGATCGAGAAGAGAGGGATAATCCCATAAGAGGACCCTCAGAAGGACGGCTTATCCAACTAAAGTCAACTGAACCCAAAACCTCGATTGATTGAGAAGTAAGAGGTAACCCCATAAGGAGACTCTCAGGAGGATGGCTCAACTCGCCATGGCTAGCCAATCCCAACACCTCGATCGGTCAGGAAGTAAGGGATAACCCCATAGAAGGACTCTCGAAAGCATGGCTTGTCATGCCAAAATAAGCCAAGCCTAAAACCTTAGTCGATTGACAAGCGAGGTATAACCCTATAAGAAGACCTTCAAATCTGCGGCACCCTGTATAAATGTAGACTGAACTTGAATCCTTGTGATAAATATCATTAAAGATAGTCCAGATCAAAAAGCACAGCTCGTGCCAAAATGTGCCAACCATGAGTCGACCAACAAGCACAGGAGACCCATAAGAAGATCCCTATAATGATGAATCGAGCTTTAAAACTTGAGATTGGTGTAAGGTCAGATCAGCTAGGGAAACGACCGTCCAAGCAAACAACCTCCCCTAAGCGTGGAAGAGTCGAGGAACAAAACTTCAAAAATGTGCAAATTACCAATGCAACATGACGTCTATCAAAAGGATAGAAATTCTAACCTATGGTGCAGATCGACATCCATGAGTAGAGGCAAAAAACCTGAACCAAAAAGCTTGATTCGATACAAAAACATACTTGCTAAGGAATAAAAAGATTGAAAAGATTTCAGTGATTAGTTCAACCTTTTGAGGAAAGGTACCTTTTCATTCAAATGTTTAAAAATATTTATAGGATGTGTCAGACAAATCGACTACAAAATGGGTTTGAAAAAATTGAACCAAAGCTGCAAAAAGGAGAATAGAAAAAGGGCTCGTGCTTCAGCTGGAGGAGCGCCCTCATCGGCTCGGTCCATTATAGCATCGATCTGATCAGTTGCCTCCTTAGTAGCAATGGCTCCCTCTCAGACGACCCCAAAAATTTCATACACCTCATGTATCAGGTCAGGGAGGAGGTTCAGCCCGATGTCATCATCGTCATTGGACAAAAAAGAAAGGTCCAAGTTGGGGTAATGACTAATGACCTTAGCTCGGCACTCTTGGATGCCGACCGTGTAGGATTCTATAGCAAACTTGGCCTTCTCATATGTGAACTCTTTCAAAGCTCAAAAGTCCTCCATAGCCTTCCAAGCCATCCTCACTGCTTTGGCCACCTCGATCTCCACCTTATCGGCCTTCGCATCAACAGTCATGAGCCTCTCCTCCAACTACTTTAGCACCTTTTTTAGGCACTCAATGTTTGTCCCTACTTCGGCTAGGATCACCTGAGCCTTCTTCTCAACCCTTTCTACTTTGAGGGCCCTCTCCTCAGCCATGTCTGCCTTCCTCTGTACCTCAGCCATCTTCGACCTCACCTCCTTAGCTGCGTTCAGAAAGTACTCCAAGTTGTGAGCAAGCTAAAAGGAAAGAAAAGGAAGAGAAAAGATTAGTCAACCCAATTTAGATAAATAAAATAAAATGTTCAAAGTACGAAGCTCATCATCATTTATCTGGATGAAAGAGTCATAAACATCGGTTCCCCGACTCCTCCAGCTTCTTTGCATTGGCTGAAAGAATGATCTTGCAGATAAGATCCTGAGCAACCCGCCAACTCTCTAGTATGGAGTCTGATGAGGGTCAAATTGTGTTGGTACACAACCCTTGCTCAGTCTCTATAGGGACTATGGTCGGTGCTGAACTAGAGGCATCAAGGCCTGATTAAAAGGCCCCCTCACCTCGAGGGATCGAGGAAGTGCTGGATCGGCATGAGAGTGCCATCCTAGGAGGAAGAACCTTTACCAACTGACCACCATCACCTCGGGGTCAGTAGATGAGGCCCCCACAAGCCTCTGAGGTAGGGTCCTAGTCGAGCTTAGATGGCTTGAGCAGTGGAGGCCTCAGCATGAGAATATTTTGATGATTCCTTGATGGTAGCTAAGGCCTTCTTCTTCGCCGCTCAATGCAGCCTTTCCAACTCTTCAATCCTCATCCTTATGGAAAATTGAGATATACATGTTTGTACAGGTAAACGAAATGGGAATCATAAAGGAAAAATCGAATGAAAATAGGGATAAAGGCATTCACCTAGCAGGTTGACCTAGTTGAGACTAATGTTATATAAGGTTGGCTCGAACATAAGCTCCTTCAAGGAAAGAACCTTCTATCCGAGCAGAGGCTTCATGTCTTGATGCTTGATGTCATCCAGCATCAAGGCTTAGTTTACTAACTTTCGAGGTCAGCCCTATAGGAAAAAGTCCAGTCCTCAGGATCAAAAATAAACAAAAATCTCACCTTCCACCCGTAGATAGAGGAAGGAGTACCTCGGATCAAACCATGCCTTCTCCAAGGTGACAGGTACCATAAGACCTCCCTATTGGATGCCTTTTAAAAGTAAAAAAAGGTTAAAAAAAAGATGATAGGTCGAACATCAACCAAAAGACAGTGGATAGTAAAGCCCATGATGAACTGCCATGAGTTCGGCACTACCAAGCTCAGGACGATCTTAAGGGAACAAAAAAGATGAACAAAAAAAGATAAGGGGTAGCCACAGCTGCCTCTAAGGGTCTCCTTGTAGAGACCAAGCTGACCTCATGGCAAGTCATAGATCCTACCACTCAAGTTGAGAGCTTTTAATTGATACTCGGTTGAGATTTGAAATTGAGCTTGGATCAGCTCCAAGTCCTCAAGGCTGAGGATGGACTGAAAGCACCTAGGGTTAAGGACTTCTTCATCTTCGACCTCAGACTCTTCAAAATCATCCTTCAAGAAGGAGAATGCCTCTTGGCTCCAAGACAGTTCTTGATCAGCGAACCAACTCCTGGCCATGCTAAGAGTACCGCTCATCTTGGTAGAATTTTGAAAAAATAATTTTTGAAAAAGAGAAAATGGGAAAAAAATAGAGGATGGGGCCGATCTGAAGCAGAGCTAATCTCGGATTGATTGATGGAGCTCCTATCAAAAGATCGCTGAAAGTTATTGAAGACATGTCAAAAAGCTGCCAAACTCTCATCGAAAATCGTTAGACCCAGTAGTAGCTAAAGAAAGTGAGGTCGAATGAGGTGATCCACTATTTATGGTTAGTAGGAATGGCTTAGATCTAATGCCACATCTAGCCAAGCCATTGAATGGTTGCCATGTGTTAGCTTGGGATTGGCTAACCCAAGTTCTCACAAATCCCTACCACCACATCCGAGGCATGTGATTATTCATTTCAACCTGCAAGGCACCCCCATGTGTCCAAGCATTTATGAGCATGACAAGTACCAAATCGAGGTAACTATCACTTCATTTCATGCTTCTACTCCCTTTACCCGAGTTACTAGTAGCTTGGACTTGATAGTGGGGGACATCTGTTATGGAATGGCAATTTACCTCGACTAAGACCAATGATATAAAAAACTCGATGATATGATGACATAGTCAGCTCGATCAGATCAAGCTGAGGTGATGATCCGAGATTTACAATAGCAATTACATGCCGAATACTTATCTTATCTACTTTATATTTTAAATATGTCCCAAAACTAATAGATAATGACCCACTTCGGCCAAACAAGGCAGAAGCAACGTGGTTCACTCTGTTACTCCTGCCTGTATTATCAAAAAGGATCAGCCGTCCCACCTATAAATAAAGGGTTATGGAGAACCTCTAAGTAAGCTCTCTAGCAAATTTTTTTTTCTTTTTTCTACTATTTTTCAGTGGCTGACTTGAACATCGGAGATTTCTTATTAGAAATAACTCCAACAAAAAGCTTAATTTATAAGTTCTTCTCCATCAATGCCAAATTAAACTCCAACCATCCTAGATTTATCAACTCCAGTGCCGGGCTAGTCGTCCACAGCAATAAAGGGTTATTGGTTTAGTTTTTGTTTATTTCTATGATTTTTTTGTTTATTATTGTAAACTAAATGTTTATTGTATAAGATTTGTATGTATTTATGAGGTGTTTATGTTTATTTTGCAGGTGTTTCTGTTATTTTTTAAGGGAAGCATAGAGATAATTAAACAAAAAGTATAGACATAGATCCCAACAATTAATGAATTCTTTTTTCTTTTTAATTTTTGAGATCCAACTGGGAGATTGATGTTTTGACATGACAAGAATGAGGGATAGGATCCATGGATCTGAGCATTTAATGAAATATTTTATTTTTTAAGCTTCGGCATTGTGAGCATTTAATAAAATATTTTTTTCTTTCAAAGCTTCTGTGCATCATTAGAGAATAATCATTTAAAACAATTAGACCGAGGGTCGGATGGTCTGTTGATGAATAAGTGGGAAGCTGAATGTACCAGGATTCATGTGAATCAAATGATTGCGGAGGTGATCAAAATTGCTTCCATATCTTATTGACTGGAGTATGGTATCTCTCTCTATATATTGTGTGTGCGCACGCACGTGCATATATATATATATATATATATATATATATATATATATATATATATATATATATATATATATATATGGAGATCTTACTTATGCAAAGATCTTCATTAGCAACATTCATATATATATATATATATATATATATATGGAGATCTTACTTATGCAAAGATCTTCATTAGCAACATTCATATTAATAGTATTATTAGAGTTCTTTTTTCAGTGGAGCTCCTATTTAATAGTTCTTTATCAATAAGAAACTTAATTATTAGTTTATTGAAATGTATTAACTAAAGAATTTTTTCTTGAGCAGTGCTAATTAATACAAAAATTAATAATATGTTTAATAATCATATTTGCTTGCCGTATGCAAATATTAATGGAACATAATTTTCATTAGTATTATACCTTTCCATGGATTATTAGATTACATTAGTGTTTTATGAATTTCTATTGTATTTTTATGATCATGAGTAAATGTACAATCATTAATGTCCTCACTATATTCCAACTAAATGTCCTTGGATACAATATTTTTTTATTTCTTATTCTATCCAAGTTGAAATAGATCTTATTATTTTTACTATAATGATATATATACATATATCATTAGAATATTGTATAATGATAGTTTATCATATATCAATATCAAAAAAATATTTTAAAAAATAATTAAGCTCTTATATCTACTATATTTCATTCTATCTCTATTATCTATTATATTATATCTATTCTAATATATATTGCATTTAAAGTATAGCTGGAAAAAAGAGAAAAAGCTGCAAATCATGTGATATGCTAGTGATTTTCAAAATTGATGATAAAAAAATACTTAACTAAATCAATTGGATATCAATCTTTTCTTCAATAACATTCTTATAACCTTTTTAATTCAATCATTAATTCTTAACCAGATAGTTTAGTAAAATGGAAGGAGACTTGGATGGGATGGAATGATGCTGGAGCAATTGAAAGCTTAGAGTGTGAGACAAATTTGTGATAGATTGTGTTGCGGGGTAGTATGTCGCTTACGCCGAAGACATGTAACAGTGAGGATCTTACTTCGGACTTATCCGATCTTCACCCTTCAAGATCATCATTATAGGTGCCAATAGAGATGAATGAGTACAATCCAATAGTAGACATGTCATCCCAGAATTGTGAAAAAAACTACTTCGAAGAAAATCATTTAGTACGTAATGAAGCAGCGAATTTCACTTCGGATCCCGTCGATCCTTCTTCTCTCACTGACGAGCTCCTGCAATGGCTAGCGAAAATCTAGCAGACCTGGCTTCAGCTGCCAACCTTTGCTTTGGCCATCGATCTCAATTTCGACTGCTAAGCTTGGCCTTGGCTATGAATTGTAGCCCCATTTGCGAACCCTTAGTCGCTGGCATTAGGATGGCACCCAGACATTGGACATCTATCCAAGAAGTGTCCCGAGCCCAGTCTGACATTGTCTTCAACTGAAGGATCCTTCGTCGATCTGCAGTCCCTTCAACACTTACTGGCTATCGCAATAAGAAGAGTCAGCCTACATATCATCACACATCACCCCACATAGGGCCATAACACCTCAATGGCTAGCTGCTTGCTAAGTGAGGCCATATCAAATCAAGCCACCTCTGAGAGTGGCTAACTGTATGCCAGATAAGATAGTAGACATCCAGATAAACAATCAAATTCCACGATAGATAACACGCCACAGTAACTCTTCTATTTCACAAATTTGGGCACCATGAGTAGTACGAACAGAGAGACTGGAATGATCTCCGAATGATCTCCGATCACTTTTCTCTTGTGGTCCTTCAGATATGCACGTGCATCCTCTACTCCTTTCACTTTTCTTCTCATCAGTTGTATTTTCTAACTTGGCTGTAGGAAAATTTCCGTCGGAATCAATTCCGATCAGAATTTATTTTGCAGATCTCACCGCACCGATCATCTCCGACCACCCCGACCGGATGCAAGAATCTCCCACAACAAATTGGATTGCTTGTTTCCAAAGGAGGCTATAACCCATATTCTACTAGGTATCTGGCAGTCTGATAATCCAAGGCTACCATGTATCTAGGCTGTGCCCTGAATTTTATTCTAGAAAACTCTTCCAACGGATTAGAAATTTATAGGGAGAGCGCCTGCTCGTTTGGTTCGTAGGAAGAGGTGGGCGATAGTGTGGCTAAAGAAAAAATTGGGATGCCTCAGGTATTATTGAATTTTTTTTAAAAAAAACAGCTGTAAAGATAGCTATGAAAATAAGATCGCCATATTGAATGAGAAAGAAAATTCATGAAGCACATGAGAAAATAATTTCTCATCGACTGAAAATTAAGATAATTTTTTTCAAAAATACAGATGAGATAGATATAATAAATATTTTACATATTTTTTTTAAAATATAGATGTTCGATCGTGAGAAAGTCTATAAAAAATATTCCAATGAAAAAAAAAAATTCCGTGATTGTGGTAAAAACATCTTGGAAACACCAATTCCACTCAAACTAGAATCAAAAGTTATCGACTTGCAAAGCAACAATATCTCGAGATTCCTAAAGAGTCTTAAATTCTTACCAAACAAAAGTCTTAAAAGTCAGTCGCACCTTCCAGATTTAATATGGATTTACCTCCGGCCAATTTTTTATCTCTGCTTTTGTTATTGTTGATCCAAGGAAATATATATCAACGTACCAAAACACAGACCCAGTAAACATCAAAAGATAGCCACAATGACACGTTAAAACACTAACAAGTTCTTTAATTTCTCTACTTCTTCAGAAAATGATATCTCACTCCAGGTCACGATGAGAAGGGGAGAAGAAAAACAAGAGGAAAAAAAAAAAAGGAAGCTTTAAAATAAATAATGTCCCTCTAGAAAGAACAGCTGACGACATGCCTTCCCCACCAGGAGGCTGCGTGCCTTCGGACCCTCTCAAAAGCAGGCTTCCAAAACGCAGCAGCAACACAGGGCCGCCAAGCTGCACAACACCAACAACAACAAAATGAAGTCCAAAAAAAAAAATATATAAAAAATAAATAGAGAGGATAGAGGATTGAGAACTGACAAAGGGTAATAAAAACAGTAACAGCCATCAAACACGTCAATTTTATGAAAATTTTATGAAAAGGGAATATTTTGGAACAGGATTATATCGGGAATGGAAGATTTTATATATATATAGACACACGCACGCACGCACGCACGCACACGAGTACTCCCTCATTGATATTTTTATTGCGGCTAAAATAGATAACTTGAGTAACGAGTAGATGAACGAGTGGTCAACACGTGAGGATCAGAGGATGACGTTCCCACGATCGTGACACGTTGCCCTCGCAAACCGCAACGACCATGCCGAGGCGGCGCGCGGGCCGGCCTGCCGTCGGATTGCCCAATCACGGCGCAGATCCGCGACCTTGGCGACCACACCGGGGAGGTGCGCCGGTTGTGCGGCCAGATCGCCGGTGATGCGACCATCGGAGACGCCGGTGGCCAGATCGCGAGCCTACATACGGATCCCGGCGATAAGGCGGCTATATTCCACCCATCGTGCGCCGGCCAGGCGATTCCGGTGATCTTTAGATCTCCAGGCTATAATCGGGTCACAAAGCAGACTCTACAAGAGGAAGGGGGGAGGGGGAGGGGGAGGGGGAGGGGGAGAGAGAGAGGTAGACCCGTACCATCCTTCGAGGAAGGAAGGCCCACTACTCTGCTGCTGCTGGGGCGGCGGCTGAGCGTACGGTGGAGGGTAGCCCTGTTGTGGGTACCCCTGCGCATAACCCGCCGGTGGGTACCCCTGTGGCGGATACCCCGGCGGCGGGTAGGCGTCCTTCACGTACCCCTCCGGCGGATACCCTAATCATCACAACAAAAACTCCATCAGAAACCCTAACAACATCCATCAAACCCCTGACTATAGAAATCAATCAGACCAAACAAGATCCCCCAAACCATAGAGATCTCGATCGAAATCGAAAAGGAAATCCATACCTTGGGGAGGAGGGACGCCGACGGGGGGCTGCTGCTGGTTGTAGTAGCTCATCTTTCTCTTCTTGTTCTCACAGGCGGCGGGAATCGGGATGGAGGAGGCTTTGATGCCGAGAACTGTGATAGAATTGGAGGAGCGGAGGGTTTTTGTAGGCGAGAGAGCCCAACGGGAAGAAAAGGGAGAGAGGAGGAAGTTTCGAGTGGAAATCGGTCCCGTGTCGGGTGCTATTAATGGTATTTGGGATATCTAGGAATCATAACGGTTGGAAATAAAATTTTTTTAAAAATAAAGTAATTCTGTTGGAGTACGTACCCGTTTAGGCTCTGCTGTGATGGCGGGGAAGGTCACAACTAACCTTCCATCCGTTTCCTTCTCAACTCCATATAATTTAATTGCAACCTTTGTATTAGATTTGATATAAAGTGTAGTTTATCCTATTGGAATTCTGTAGAACTATAATGATTGAACAATCCAGTAATTAAAGTACACCTTAAATTACCCTCGGGCTTTAGTTTAGTGGTTCCGGTAGTTAATATACTACCGGTAAGGCTCCCTTCTAACCTTGAAAAATAATAATTACATAGTTAATGTGATTTATTTAAGATGACTTTCTTCATTACAGGCAAAACAACAGGCCTGCCATGGTTTAGTGGTTCCGGTAGTTAATATACTACCGGTAAGGCTCCCTTCTAACCTTGAAAAATAATAATTACATAGTTAATGTGATTTATTTAAGATGACTTTCTTCATTACAGGCAAAACAACAAGGGATGGGGATGATATAAAACCCAAGGGATGGGGCCACCATCTTGATGCCATCTCCTATGTATGAGTTGTCCCCTATTAATTACATGAATATCTTAAGATTTTAATTACCAAATATTCATAAGTTTCATAAATTTTAACAAACAGATGTTAATTATAAGAGCCTACACATACTATATTTTGGTAACCTATTCTCAAAAAAATAATATTTTAAAATTCAAATGCACATCATTAATCAATAGAATAGTTAATTCTCACTAAACCAGTAGAGTCACCCGCATCATATATGGGAAATTTCTTTCTTCTATTGGTTGAGTCATAAAAGACCTTCCATTGTTGGTTAGGGCATCGTCGTCATGGGTTTTTATTATATTTTTTATTCTATTCTGATCTCAAAACTGATCAGTGCACCAATAATTCAGATGCAACAATCAGCATGCGTGCCATCTTTAATCAGCAGAAATACAAACCAGGTAATAAATAGAAAATTTCCTAACCATAGTTAGAATGTGGATTCTGGCTCAATTGGGCCTATTTTGAATTGAAATCAGCCGGCCAAATCAATTTCAAGCTAAAAATTCAAAAAAAAAAAATTGGAGACCAGAATAAGGAAATCATCATCTCTTGCGCGATCTTTCATCGTGATGGTAGAGAATAGAGCCACGAAACTATAGCCATTATGAATATCACGAGCCGATGTTAACCACCACCGACTATTCGATTGTTGACAACCAAACAGCCATCATTGAAGCTAAGTTCATCTCTCTCGAATTTTTTTTAAAATCTCCCTCATCTCTATGATTGATCACCGTCAAAAAACCTTCCATCTCCCTACAACCAAACAGCCACCATTGAAGCTAAGTTCATCTCTCCCAAATTTTTTTTTAAATCTCCCTCATCTCTATGATTGATCACTATCAAAAAACCTTCCACCTCCCTCTCCCTTCTTCCTCACCGCCGACAGCCGTCATGCTGCCTCAATCACACATAATTATCCAGAAACTTCTATTTCTTTTTAATTTTCTATATTTTCTTCTCTTGGGGGTTTTGGTTTGTTTTGTACCAAAAATTGGCACCATCGGCTATGATTTGTGACCACCACCACTTCTAGTGAACTCCCCTTCCCCTTGTTTATTTCTTGGCCAAAATGGCTGCCACCAGGATAGTTGGGGCGGTGCCCCTTTCTTTTTGCCTTCCAACTTCTGATTGGACTACCATCCTAATCCACAACCACCTTGCCATAAGCCATGGCCACATAGCCGCGCCACCATTAGACCCCAGGCTTTCCCTTTCCCTCCTCTCCATCTTGGTTTTAGATGAATCAAACCCTATCAAAATCGTATTTTGGCTATGGAAAAAAATGGAGAAGAAGAGAGAGAGAGAGAGAGAGAGAGAGGGGAACCCATTGGCCCTGATTCAACCTAATCCAAGTGGATCAAACCCAATCAACCCAATTAGCCGAGATCTAATATTTTTCTCCTTCTCATGTTAGTCAATTCATTCCAAACTGATGAAACTCCTATTTGAACTCAAATTGATTCACTCTCTTTTTTTTCTCTATTTTCTATTCTCTATTTTAATTAAGGGCTAACGATGTTAATTACTTTGAACAAATCCTTCAAATCTAGAGTAGTGTCAGAACTAAAGATCGAGCTACGTATCTAAGAACATTAATAGTTTTATTTGACGGATTCCCATGGATCTTGTCGACCTAATTGCAAGTTACCTCTATCCCTGATATATTTTTATCGTCCATGAGATTTAGTTTTTATATTTATCTATTACTATCGAATTCTGTTTAAATTGATTATCTTATATGCTCTACATGAAAATAATTTATGAAATATTCAATCGATTATGCATATTTTAGTGTAAAATAAATTATATATTTTTGTATCAAAATATGTTGTGTATCAGTTCTACTGCTCTCTAGTCCAACTATGATCACGCGGATTTAGGATCTAGTTATTTTTTGGACCTCTCATGGGATGATTACTAGCGCATACTGACGGATGGTGTGTTGTAGTCAGGGACTACTTTTTTTTTTGAACCTAACCAGGGGACTAATCACTGGCACATATAGATGGGAGCACATTTCTTCATGTGATATTCGAGTTAGTTTTCTTTTCAAACCCTCAATGGGGCAATCATTGGCATATAACCGACAGACGGCATATTGTAGTTAAGATCTAGTCTCTTTCGGAGCTAGCCATGGATGATCGTGGTTATAACTAGAGAGACTAAGAAAGTGAGAGTGAAAAGTTGATCTTTAGAGATTGAAAAATTTATTTCAAGTAATTAAATATTTTTATTTTATGTTGATTGATATGGCATGCTTTTATATTTATGAAAATCTTTTTATGAAAAAAATCATGCAACTTGAAAATTTATTTTCTGTATAAAATACTTAATTAAATTAAAGGTTTTGATAACTTACTGGGTCCATAAAACTCACTCTTATATTCTATTTTTTTCAGATCCAAAAAATCTTATGGGACTTGAGACCGGTCTATAAGGAGCATAAGATTTTAGATGTTATTTACTTAACTATTTTTAAATAAAAATTATTTTAGACCTTCGTTGGATCTTTGTTCTATTTTTTTATTAGTCTTAAAAAATTATTTTTTTATTGAATAAAAATTAGTAAATTTATTTTTACCACTATTTGAGTTAGATTGATGTATTGATAAAAAAAACAGATCTTGTATATTCTAAATTTTTTTAGGGTCTTGTTCTAAAAAATGTGCAGCTATTATATGTTGGATCCAGATATTTGGAGCGTGATAGAGAAGGATTGAAGACTTTGCTCCGTCATTACTGGTTATTACTCCTTCCTACTCATAGTGAATTGGTGATAGATACTCGTTCCATCTTCCCTACCTAAAAAAGAAAAAAGGTCCCTAACATTGATCATATCTTGACATTGACTTGCTTTTTCTTGCATCTGATGTTGCTACACACAAACATATCAAAAGCAGATGTCGAAACATTTGTACTAGAATTAAAGACCATTTCATTTGCTTCGACGCAAGTCCCTCTTTTTTTTTTGTTTGGTAATTTTGATGCAAGTCTTTATGACGACACAGCTACTAACAGAGCGAGTTCGAATCTACTAAAAGGTCCCCACATGCATTTGATTTGCCTTTTCTTTTCATATTACATATTAACATATCAAAAGTTGTATCATGAATTTAATACTCATTTTACCAACGCAGAGGCTCATCAACGGCTCGGGGGCCCCCATGAAATGCAAGTAGGTCCATGGAAAAACAAAAAAGGGGGCGTAGTTGAGGATGGACGTAGCTTCCACATTCCTTTATGATCCTTTTATTTTAATTTTTAGACGACTGGCTTTTGAGATACAAAGAAACCGCCCATAAGTCATAAATTGCATTATGATTGTTGTGGTGTGAATCATTTTTCACCAACCTGAGTACTTTGGCATGGGACCGAGTTAACTGGGATCATGATGTAGCTCCAGCCAAAGAAGAAATAACAGCAAATCGACGATCCCGAATAACAGCCAACCTTCACGCCAGATAGAAGCCGATATGATGAGTGCCATTCCCAACTCTTCCAAAACCAACTCAAATATTGGATAATGCTACCCTAAGGATTATGACCTTATACATACTCGATCGTCTCAGGATTTATACCGAGATGGCACCCTGATGGTATGCCCACCTCAAACTACTAGCTAACTCTACAGCGAAATCGACTCATTAGAATCTCTCAACAAACTTTTAGAATATGGATAGAATCTATGACTGACATCCATGCTTAACAATCATAATTATAGATTAGTGGATGGATTTTCTATCATAATAGTTGACCAGCTGGTTAAGGTCTAAAAGTCTAATAAATTAGCACCTAACGGCCTATCGGATTAGGTAAGCAAACAAACAAGCACAAAGAGAATAGAGTCAAACTCTCTTATCTCTTTCTTCTTTTTTTTTCTTTTATATTCTCAAGCTCCAGCTAAGTTAGGCATCAGAGAGTCTCCCATTGGAGCATCTCCGATAAGTATGGACTTCCATTGTGTTGGAATATGGTTTTAAAAATTTATGATATAATTCGAAAGACTAAACAAAACTTAACAAAACTTTGTTATAGAAATTATAAATGACTTTTAGAAAATTTAGAAATAAACAAAGATCAAATCCGAAATTATGTTGGATACTGTCCTAAAATATATTCCCATCCTTCGAATAGAAATATCCAGAAAAACTATTTTAAGATACGATTGAGATCCTCCACCTACGAGCACGATCATGGATGAGATTGATGAAGACTCTTTCAACATCCAGGAAGATGAAGAGAAGAAGCAATATTATAATTGAAGAGAGAAAATTATTGAAGAAAGAAGATTAGAATATTCTTAGATAGCCTATAAGACTAGGTTCCAAAGAATCTTTTTTTATAGCCAACCAATATGACCGTTATGACCATGGCTTTTATTGACCCAACGGTCAGAAATTAAAATTATGATAATTAATAAATTAAAATATTTAAACGATAAAATTTAAATACTTGAAGGAATATTATAGAAAAATTTTGAGTTTTCTTCTAACATATTGCATGTTTACGAAAGCAGAAGCACCCTCAATCCAGATCCGAGCTCTGTATCGGTGGATGATCGATGTCAGTCTGAAGATTTACACCAACAATAGATATTTAAATTCAAGATCCACGAGGTTGAATAATTTCTTCAAGGGCCAAATTATTTAGAATAAATTATAAAATCTTCATAAATTTAGAGATAAATCACACCTAAGTATGATAGTTTGAAAAATCTACGATTACTCCTTCTGAGATTTATTTTTATATAGTATTTTGGGTTACACCTTAAAATATTAGCTCAAACATTAATCTTAAATCGAATCCAAATATCATATTCAAAAAAATTTTAAAAAAATAATTAAATTAAATTTAAATGATATAACGGCAACCCAAAGGCAATCAAATTTATGCATCTTCCTCTCGGACAATTTTAACTTTTCACTTGAGATAAACAATTTTATTAATATTATTATTTTAATCATATGTAAGTGTAAATTTTATAAACTATTAGATATAAATATAATAAATATAAATTTTACGATAGTTTTTATAATTTATCCAATTATTTATACGGTAATTGGCGTAAATGCAGCTACCGGGAAAAGGTCCGTCCATCTAACACGGACACATTTTACTTTACCAAAAAAAAAAAAAAAAAGGATTAATTTTAAGAAGGCCCTCCCACGTCGTGGTAGGGCCCAGCCAGCTTTGATTGGTGGCTCAAAAACAAACGCGATCGGATTGAAAAATTCAAATGGCATATGTTCCAGTTCCCTTCAAATAGAAGCTAAACTAGAGACCCAGCAATTCAAACGTTCAAAGTCCGAGCATCAATAATTGGCAGACTTCTTTAGTCAATTGCTTCTTATATACGGTTTTGATCTAATTGGTTTGTTTGCTACCTCCACCAGTCAAGTTCTGAACTCAGGTCCCATTATATACGCCTGCCGGAGTTGAACGATCGTAATCAAGGTCGATCGTGATGGACTCGAATCAGGTCAATGCACGCCAGCTAGAGTTGAAATATTACAATTGAATGAGTATGGAAATGAGTTTAGCCAATTTTACATGATTCGATTGCATAATTAGCCTTCAGAAAGCTAGATTTGTGCTGAAAGAGAATGATCATGCGATTTATATAAAAAGAAGTGTTGCCATACGACCTAAAGCAGTCTATAAAGTGGTTCTCGTAATTATTAATGCGCCAAGGTTGCATGTTTTTTGATTGCATTGAGTGTTCTATGAAAACTGAGATAATATTTTGGCATATAGAATGACAAACAATATTAGAAAGTAATATTAGATTTAAAATAATTATTTTTAACATAGCATAGATCTCTATAAACATTTATCATATGTAAAGCAATGGATCAAAATAGATGGCCTTGATTAGTTTAGGTTATTGCCACGAATTGGTAATCTTGGTGGTTGGGGCAGCGGCGGCTCAAGACTACAGGAGATGATTCCCGCCTTCTTCTTCTTCTTCAAAGTAGAGGCCTTAGAGGGGTTGATTCTTGTCCGTTATCCTGTGCCTACCTTATGCACTTAGTTTGGAGCCTAAGCTCTTGTATAGGCTATACGTCAAGCCTCTATTGGTGGAGCCAAAGATTTACTAATTACAGATTGAAATGAGGGTATTGCCACCTAGAAGAGGAACCCCTGAACTGTTGCTAAGAAGAGCAGGAAATATTCACAGTAAAATTCAATGGGGCCAGTTGTGACTTTTAAAATAGATTGAAAATCCATTTGGGTCCAGCTTAGATTGACTTATTTAGTCTTAATGTTTCGGCTGCAATTGGATTGGGTCTAATTGATGTATCTTTTACCCTAACTAGGGCCAATTTTATATTCAAGTCATGATTTTGGATTCTAACTCAATCGGTCAGGTCTGTGGAGAGGATTTTGGATCTAATAAGATATTTAGTTTGGGTCAGGATCAAGTATGAAACAAACACAACTCAAACCATGGAGGTTCGGATCTGGACTGGATCAAGCAAGGTTATGGCTCAAGTCAAGCACCTTGTCATATTTTATATCTAAAATATAGTAATCAAATATAAAATTACTAAAAATGTTAAATAAAACTTAAAAGAGCCAAGTTAAATGTGATTCAAAAAATTTTAATTTCATCTAAGTAATTCGGCATCTTTAAATTTATAAACTGCTATCTTAAAATGCATACTTGAGAGCATCATAAATATGAATCTAAAAAAAAAAATAATGAAATATGAATATTTAAATACAAGTAAGTGTAAATAGATGAGAATGATTGCAGTTGTTAAGAGAAAAAAGAAAAATTAGTTTAAATAAGACTTCATTCAACGTATTGGGAAAGATAATTTAGAGTAAAGAAGAAGAATGTTTATACAATTCAGATTTTTGAGTTGGTTAAGATTCAGTTTTGATTAGGTTAGGCATATTTTTTATTAATTCAAATTAGACTCAAATGATTTATGCCACAGGCCAGGTTGAGCTAGGTTTAAAATTATAAGATAAAGACCTAACCAAAAATTTAGATCGGGTTAATTTTTTGAACCCGACCCAGCCCATAGATCTTCAAATTTGATTGGATTGGGTCTCGTTGGGTTGGGATTGGATCAAGGACCCATTTGCTATCCTACTTGATGCTGGATCTTGAGCTTGCGCTATGAATGCTACAATCTAAACTAGATTTATGTATTTGTGATCGACCTGTCTAACATGATTTATTCACCCCTTGATTTTTGGGAGCCCGATCTGATTTTTGTAGGGATTGATGCACCCTAAGGGTATATTTGGGTGTCTAAGATTTATAACCTTAGGATAAAATATATGATGAAATACAGGTTTTGATCATATAGAATTATTCATAAAATCCTTTTCAGAGAAAAATGTCATATAGCTACTCCTATTGTATGTTTGGATGATAAATTAAGATTTTCTCCTATTCCCTTCTTCTTCTTCTTTCTATCTTCTATCTACCATTTCTATTACTAAAATTATAAATTTATTATTATCAAAATATCATACTAATAATTATAATCATAAAATAATTTATATAAAAAAAGCTAATATATCTTTATGTATTTTTGAAATTTAAAATTAAAATATGTTCGGGTGAAAACAGATTTAGAATTTACCCCTTATATACACCGGCTACTCAAATTTGATTATAGTTATATTATAATTTTTTATAAAAATTCTAAGAATGGCCTAACCATTAGCTTAACCAATAAATCACAACTCACATTGTATTTTGTATTGATTGATATTATATTTATACCATTTGTAAACTACTGTATATAAGTACCCTATTCGACCGCTCTATTTTATTGGGTGGTAGAGCCTAATCCATCCAATTAATTAGACATAATCAAGATCCAAAGAAGCCCAGAAAAGGACCCCATAGTAGAAAAGGCTTGCAGGCGGGCTTGGCAGTAGGCCACGGCCCGACCTGCAGGCACACAACCAAGCTGGGTGCGGCCCAACAGATTGGCACGATCTAGCACGCCTGCACGGCCCAAGCGAACGTGCAGGCCCGGTGCGAGCGCATGCGGACACACGCAGGCCGACCATGGATGTGGCCGAGCGGGCATACGTGGAGGCGGCCCAGCATGCGCAGAGGGTGTGGCCTCATTTCCTCTTCTATTTCACACGATCCATCGTGGACCAAGGACGTTTTCCTGATCATTTCTTATGGTCTTCACACAGTCCACATATGATTGAGCACAATCCGATGATCGAAATCAGTGCCGATCACAATCCAACGGTCCAAAACTGTTGTCGGTTTGATTTGAGTATTTAGGCGTGATCAGATACACGATCCAATAGCTAGAATTCATCCATGGGCCTGATCGGATGGTAAAGGAGTTTTTGGAGTCCTGATTCAATTATAACTTCGATCCAGACTCAATATGAGGCCTTTAAGAGGGCCTGTGGGTAATAGAGAACAGTGTGTGACAGTAGCAGCAGTAGTCGAGACAGAGGCTTGGTAGCATAGTGGTGACAGACAGCAACAGAAGAGAAAAAAAGAGGGCTTGGGTCTTCTTGTGAGTAATTCTAGGATTCTACCAGGTGTATGAAGTATCTCTAGGAGGGGTTTCTTCTTCTTATTGAGGCTGGTTTTGTATCCAAAAGATTGGCAAAAAGAGAGGTTCTTTTTTGTTCTCATCTTTTGTAAACTTTCTGTTTTATTCTCATAATAAAAGATATTATTCTGTGTGATCATAGATATAGGAATAAGAGACTCCGAATACCACAAAAAGAGAGGTTCTTTCATGCTTGTGTGTTTCATATTTTTTATATTTTCCTTTCTTTCTCCAGCGACTTCTGTAATCCGCTGCGCATCACTATCTAACAATTGATATCAAAGCACCAGGCTTAAGGGAAAGAGTGAGAGCGATGGCAGGAGATGAAGGAAAGGTTAAGATCGACAGATTTGACGGGAAAGACTTTGGATTCTGAAAAATATAGATCAAAAACAATTCGTACTAGAAAAAGCTTCATTTACTACTACGAAGAAAGAAGGCTGTCGAGATGTCACAAGACGATTTGGAGTTGTTGGATCACCAGGCCTTAGGAGTCATTCATTTGATGTTGGCCAAGAATGTCATGTTCAATATCTTAAAAGAAAAGATGACTGCTGATTTGATGAAGACTTTGTCCGATATGTATGAGAAGCCTTCGGCCTCCAACAAAGTATATTTTATGCGTCGTTTATTTGATCTGAAGATGAACAAGGATGTGTCTGTTACTGATCGTATCAATGAATTCAATTTAATTACTAGTCAGTTAAGCTCTGTTGATATGAGCTTTGAGGATGAAGTTCATGCGTTAATTTTGTTGTCTTCTTTGCTCGAGAGTTGGAGTGCTACCGTGACAGCAGTGAGTAGTTATTGTGGCTCAAGCAAGCTGCAATTTGATTCTTAGTGAAGATATTAGAAGGAAAGAATCCAAAGAAAACTTTGGCTCTATCTCGATTACTCAAGAAGATAGAGGAAGAGCCACACAATATAACAAAGGCCGTGGGAAATCCAAGTCCAAGATAAGAAGCCAATCAAGACCTAAAGGTGATGGCTGTTGGCACTGCGGCAAGAAAGGACATATCAGGAAAAACTACTGGTTCAGAAAAGATAAAAGACAGAATGAGGAATCCGACAATGCAACAATAGAGGTAACTACTGATGCTCTGATCCTCAATGTGGATAGTCTGATGGAGTCATGGATCATAGACTTTGAAACTTCATTTCATTCCACCTCACAAAAAGAGTGTATACTGAATTACACTATCAGAGATTTCAAAAATATTTGTCTTGCTGATGATGAGCGATTAAATATTATGGAGAAAGGTGATATGCACATAAAGATGCTGAACTAGTTGGTATGGAAGCTTAAGAATGTTAGACATATCCCAGATTTAAAGAAGAATCTGATTTTAATTAAGCAGTTAGATGCTGAGGGGTACATTATGACTTTTGTTGGTGGCTCTTGGAAGATCACCAAAGATGCCATGGTGATAGCACGAGGAAGCAAGTTGGATACCCTCTATATGATGAGTAATATCAGGGATTCAGTGGCACGGGCACAGGCAGACTCAGAGTTATGGCATTACAGACTGGATCACATGAGCGAGAAAAGAATGCAAGTACTGTTGAAGAAGGACAAACTGACAAGTTTAAAGTCTGTTGATATTAGTCTCTACGAGAATTATATTCTTAAAAGCATAAGAAGGTCGGTTTCTCCAAGATTGGCAGAACACCAAAGACAAGAAAGCTGGAGCTTATACATACAGATGTGTGGGGTCCCTCTCCGATCATATTTCTTGGAGGCTCGTAATATTATATGACATTTATTGATGATTCCATCAGGAAGATATGAGTTTATTTTCTGAAGAATAAATCTGACATATTTGCTACTTTCAGAAATTGAAGAATCTGGTGGAGAACAATCTGACGAAAAAATAAAGTAATTGAGATCAGACAATGAAGGTGAATATGACAGTATCGAGTTTAAGGAATTCTACACAGTAAATGAAATCAAGATGGAGAAGATCATCCCGAGCACGCCATAACAGAATGGGATAGCTGAGCGTATAAACCAAATCTTGAACAAGAGAGCCAGAAGCACAAAGATTCATGCTAGTTTGTCCATGATGTTTTGGGCTGAGGTAGTTAGCACTGCTGCCTACCTGTTAAACAGAGATCCCTCAGTTTCTATTGATAACAAGCTACTAGAAGAAGAGTGCATAGAAAAGTCAGTAAATTTATCTAACCTAAAGGTCTTCGACTGTATCTCTTATGTGCTTATCAATACTAAAAAGAGAGACAAGCTTGATGCAAAATCAAAGAAGTGTTTCTTTATTAGGGATGGCACTCATGAATTTGGCTACAAGTTCTGAAGTGAGTAGGATATGAAAATCATCAGAAGCAAGAACGTGATCTTCAATGAAAGAAGCCTCTATAAGGACAAAGATGATCCTAACAATGCAGGGGAGATAGTTAAGGAGAATGAGCAGGTTGAGTTGGAAGTGATCACAGAGGATGATATTGCCAAGAAAGCAAAAGAAGATCCTGAACCAATATCAGAGACACCTCAACTAAAGAGATCTTCGAGAATCTTGAAACCACCGAAAAGGTATTCACCTTCTCTTTATTATTTGTTGTTAACAGATGGTGGTAAACCTAAATGCTGTGAGAAAGCTGTGCAGAGCAAAGATTCAGTCTAGTGGGAGCTAGCCATGAAGGATGAGATGCATTCCTTACATAAGAATCATATTTGGGAGCTCAACACACTATCTGAAGGAAAGAAGGCTCTACACAACAAGTGGGTTTACAAGATCAAGGAAGAGTATGATGGTAGCAAAAGATACAAGGTCAGGTTAGTTGTTAAAGACTTCCAACAGAAAGAAGATATCAACTATACTGAATTTTTTTTTTTTCTGTTGTTAAGCTCTCTACTATTAGAGTGATTCTAAGTATAGTAGCAGCTGAAAATTTATACTTAAAATAGTTAGATGTTACTACTACCTTCCTGCATGGTGAGATAGATGAAGATATATATATGCAGCAGTTTATTGGCTTTATAGTTCCTGTAAGGAAGATCTTGTGTGTAAGTTGAGGAAGAGCTTATATGGTTTGAAATAGGCCCCTAGATTATGGTACAAAAAATTTGATGGATTCATGACTAACAATGATTTTGCAAGGTGCCAAGAAGATCATTGCTGTTATTACAAGAAATTTGACAATAGCTTTATTATCTTACTCTTATATGTTGATGACATGCCGATAGCCAGAATGAACATACGAGAGATTGATAGATGGAAAAAGGAGCTATCAAAAGAGTTTACAATGAAGGACATGGGTACAGCGAAACAAATACTTGGACTGAGAATTGAAAGAGACAGAGTGGCTGGTACACTGAAGTTGATTCAAGATAGCTACATCGAAAAGGTGCTGGACAGGTTCAACATAACAGATGCTAAGCCAGTGAAGACATCTTTGGCCAGTTATTTCAACCTTTCAAAGGAACAATCACCCAACGATGATGATGAGATGAAAAGAATGGCAATAGTTTCTTATGCTTCAGTGGTTAGTAGTTTGATGTATGCGATGTTTTGCACGAGACCCGACATTGCACATGTAATGGAAGCTATGAGCAGGTATATGGCTAATCTAGGTGAGCAACATTGGGAAGCTATCAAGTGGATCTTGAGATACTTGAAAAGTATCAAGGACGTCGGCTTATGCTATAAGAGGGGCAGTCAAACATTATAGGGATTTGTGGATGCAGACTTAGGTGGTGATGCTGACACCAGGAGGAGTATGACTAGGTATGATTTTATCATTGACAGAATAGCGTGAACTGAATTTCAGAGCTGCAGAAGATCATGGCTCTTTCTACCACCGAGGTAGAATATGTTGCTATTACAGAAGTCAGCAAGGAGATGATTTGGTTGTAAAATTTACTGAAAGAGCTGGATAGAGAGTACAGTTACAATATACTATTTAGTGACAGTCAGAGTGCTATTCATCTTGCGAAGAATCTTATGCTCCATGTGAGAACAAACTACATATAGTTGAGATATCATTTCATCAGAGCATTGCTTGAAGATGAAAACTTGTCACTAGAAAAAATTTAGGGCTCGAAAAATTCAGTCGATATATTGACTAAAGTAGTCACTGTAGAGAAATTGGGGCTATGTATGGTCTCAATTGGCCTCCAAAGCTAGTTGAATGGAGGTGTCGCATAGAATACTAACTTATATTTTGGAAGTTTGTTTTCAGATGGATGCATGTTTGGATGTCTTAGTCTCCAAGTAAGAGAGTTATTGGGTAGTAGAGCCTAATCTACCTAATTAACTAGACATAATCAAAACCTAAAGAAGCCCAGGAAAGGACCCCGTAGCAGAAGAGGCTTGCAGGCGGGCTTGACAGCAGGCCACGACCCAGCCTGCAGATGCACTAGCAAGTTGGGCGTAGCCCCGCAGACCGATGTGGCCCAGCACACCCACATGGCCCAGGCGGATGTGCAGGCTCGATGCGAGCACGCACGGGTGCATGCAGGTTGGCTGCGAATGCAGCCCAACCGCAGATGCGGCCCAACAAGCATGTGCAGAGGTGGCTCAGCATACAAGCAGGGCACTGCCCCATTTCTCCTTTGGTTTCGTGCGGTCCATCATGGACCAAGGGCATTTCTCTAGTCATTTCTCATGGTCTTCACGTGGTCCATACATGATTGAGCTCGATTTGATGGTCGAAATAAGCACCGATCATGATCCAACGGTCCAGAATCGTTGCCAATTTGATCTGAGTGTTTGGACGTGATCAGATGCACGATCCAATTGTTAGAATTCATTTAGGGGCCCGATCGAACGGCAGAAGAACTTTTGCAGTCCTAATTCAACTATAACTTCGATCCAGACTTGGTATGAGGCCTTTAAGAGGCCCTGTGGACAATAAAGAACTGTGTGTAGTGGTAGCAGCAGCAGTCGAGATAGAGACTTGATAGCGTGGTGGTGACAAACAGCAGCAGAAGAGAAAGAGAGAGGGCTTGGGTCTTCCTATGAGCAATTCTAGGATGCTACCAAATGTGTGAAACATCTCTAAAAGGGGTTTCTTCTTCCTATTGGGGATGGTTTTGTATCCAGAAGAGAGGAAAAAAGAGAGATTCTTCTTTGTTCTTATCTTTTGTAAACTTCCTGTTTTATTCTTATAGTAAAAAATATTATTCTGTGTGGTCGTGGATGTAGGAGCAAGAGACTTCAAACCACGTAAACCTCTTGTGTTTCGTGCTTGTGTGTTTCATATTGTTCAGATTTTCTTTTCCCTTTCCTATGACTTCTGCAATCTGCTACACATCACTACCTAACATATTTATACTCTATTTGGATTGAAGGTACACGAGGGCTTATAAGGAGAGGCGAGGGGAGGATATGGGAATTAATGAACTCTTGCTTGGAAAGGGAGGGGAAGGGTAAAGAAGGGTTCATACCTTACCTTTGTTTGGGTAGAAGGGTTAAAGGAGGGATAGAGAAACTTTTATATATATTTTGATAAATATGTCATTCTCATTAATATATGTACTATTTAATGTTTATGATATTTTTCATTATCTAGAATAAATTTATTAGATATTTCTATATAAGATGCATTTGCTTCATATATCGAAAAATCTCATATTGAAACTAAGAGCTCGTGAGACAAAACAAATAGCATACCGAAAATACAAAAATTTTGAAATAATCTCAAAAGTGATAAAGAACATTCACACATTATCATTTTCGATATTTAAAGGCTAAGAAAGTTTTTAAATAAAGCTACACAATTTTTATTATTGACTCTAAAAATCTTATCGAAGTAATAGTTGTATTTAACATATACACATTCAGATTAATAATTTCATAAAAACTAATGTTTCCAAATGATGACATTATTTACACAAGCTTTAAGTATTACAATGAACTAAAAGTGTCTTGAGTCACCATCATTAATACTCGTATTCACAATGAGTCAATATTCTCAAGCCTCTATTTAAAAAAAAAAAATTCTAGATCTGTTGAAGGAAAAAACAAGATAGCAGACTCTTAAAAGTATTTACATTTGAAAAATATGAGGATGCTGATGCTAAAAGTTGAAGTCTGGTTATGAAAGATTATCGTCAGCTCAGACATCGATGGGTTCTAAGTCTCTATCACCTAAATCTGCCCCCCAAAGATTGTGAAGGGGCGGCTAGGGTTTCTGACTTATGCAAAGAGCAAAGAGTTGGTCTGTGCGATTAGAAAAAAAAATTATAAAATGATCTTATTAAAATTTTAAAATTTTATTAAGAGCAAATTAAGAAAATAAAACTTGAGCTTAAATTTTTTTCTCCTTTACACCCCAAATCTAGAGGGTAGAGAAAATTGAGTGAGTGAGGGGTAGGGAGTGGTTGAGAGAACCCTTCTCACCCTCCTTTATCTAGAGATGAAAGTGGTATGGATATTATCCGTCCGGATTCATTTTCATATCCAAATCAATCCAGATATCGATAAAAATTTGAGGATTTGACTAGTATCCATATCCATATCCATGTCTGTCAAAGAAAAATGGATATGGATAGATAACTATCCGATCCGTATCTGAATCTATATGTAATTTTATATAATTTTATATAATAATTGTTAATTTTTTATAAAAAAATACAACTATATAAATATGTTGTTAACTTGATTTATCATTTATTTAGTAATATCTTCGATTCTGTAGTCATAAAGTTTAATTATCTAAGTAATATATATATACATACTTACAGTATCCGAATTATATCCATATTCGTTTAAAATAAATATGGATATGAATTTTTGCATCCGAATAATATCTATATCCATATTTGTATTCGTCAAATAAAATAAATATCAATATAGATATTATGTTATCCGATTCAGTTTCAGCCTTACCTTTATTTCTCAAAAAATTTTACAAAACATTGGTTCATTCTTTACTCTCTCCTCCCCTCTCTTTATGAACTCTATGTACCCCCAATCTAAACAGAGTATTAGGCTTCTAAGGACGTAGAAAATAGGAAAAAAATAAGGAGAATCATAGAAAAAATCAACGAAAACAAAGGAAAAAGTAAAAAAAATTAAAAGATAAGGCATTTTCTTACAAAGATTGATCTTTTTTATTTTTTTGCTTTTCGCTTCTTTTTCTTTTCTATTTCTTTCTTTTTTTCAAAGATCCATGGGAAAAGAGAAAACTTGAGGGAGATTGGAGGGTTTCTTAGGTTCCGATTGGATTTTTTTTCTTAAGGATATGAGACATTGTGTGAGTAGTGGCGACGTCGGCAGCAGAAAATGACAACGAGGAGGTTGAGGGCAGGGATGCCTAGGGGCCCTAGTGGTGGCTAATGAAGGCGGTGAGGAGGCGGAGACCGTTGGTGTGGGGAGGGAGAGGAGGTGGAGGAGGGCGAGGAAGGAGAGGGGGATTAGACAGAAGAAGAGCGGGGGAGGGGAGGAGATTGCACCGGCGAAGAGGAGTCAGATACGATGGGATTGAGAAGGTAGGATCCGATAATTATAGAAAAAAAATAATATTTTTTTTAGCAGGATTAGCCATTTCCTGTTGTTTCTTTATCCCATAATTCAATCCCCAAACAGTGATTAGGAAAGAAAATAGCTGCTTTAACTAAAACTTAATCTATCCCTGCTTCATCTGTTTCAGAGAGCGTTCAACATTTTCTTTTTTTAATTATGATCATTTGTATAGCTTTGTTTCGGGCCGGGTGGCCTAACTTCGGGCCGTTATGGGCCGGGCTCGGGACATCAGTCAGCTGCTGAATCTGAACTGTTACCCGGCTCGGTCCAACAAATGCGAAACAGCGACGGATCAATCGATCCTCGTTACGAGACTCCTATGTTCCGACCGGCGAAAGATTGGCACGCGCTCTCCCCCCTCCCCAACCTCACTCTCTCTACCGTCGCCGGACGCCGACCATATCGCTCGCTCTCTCTGTGGCTGCGAGCATCGCCAATCTGTCTTACTTCTCGGAGGTGACTCTCCTCTTTTCTTTGTTCGTTCTCAACCCTAATCCTCAAGCCTTTCTTTGTCTATTTGGAATAATAAGAGAACGATTTTTTTTTTTAATTGCTTTTAACTTTTGGCTAGAAGTCTATAACTCTTGTTCTCCATCAAAATACATTAAAATCCTGCTCCGGTTTCGAGGTGCGAGAGGTGTATTTTGTTTTCTTTTCTTTTCCATATTCCGTTTTTTCCTCTTGTGCGCTACGGGTTATTTTGTGCTTGAGAAATGTTTTTGTTAATTATACTCGCTATTTAGCTGACCGGTCTCGTCGTCCTTATTTCCAGTTCCTACAAGTTTAATTGATATATTTGATTAGTTGACAGACGCTTTTAGGGCTTAAATAGTGACGGATTAATGGAGAAGAGAGGGAGAGTTGCTGTGGTGGTTCTTGGCGACATTGGTCGTAGTCCCCGAATGCAATACCACGCACTTTCTCTTGCTCAACAGGTATATATTTGATTTGTCCCTTTTTCCTTTTTTTTCCAATGAAATCATTCGATACAAACTTATATGTCTTGTTTCTAACTCTACTTGGGAAATCTGGATTTTGAGTTCTTCCAGAGGCTGGAAAAAGAAGTCTACAATTCTATATTATTTAATTTACTGTAATTTCTTGTAATGTGATTGTCAGCATTGCTGGTACCCGATCATCTTGTGAAAGCTTGCACCAATTCATTTGTTCAAGAACAAATAGGTTATCCAGCACTGACATTTTATTAATGGGAGTTTTAATTCTTGGCGATCTGATAGTGGAGGGATCTTTTTATTTATGTTGCTTGAAATAATGTGGAACTGTGGATCAGTTTAATATTTCCTGCTTTTACTTGATGAATTTAGATGCCAATAAGAATTGAATTTGAGGCCTTTCATTGCTTTTATTTTTTCATTGTTAGTATGATATAGTGGTTTTAGCGCTGACATCTATTGTTTGAGATGGCTTTGTAGAATTAGTTCCCTAATTAAAGCTGATAAAAGCCAACATGGATTTCTTGTGAGTTTGATCAGTGGTGGCTGGATATTAGGCTTGTTGATGCATGTCTTTCATGATGAATCATAAAATCTGATTTTGAAACCATATTCATGCATAGAGTCTGTCTCTAGTCTTTGAAAACTCAGATAGAACTACAGTGTAAGGTAAAAGAAGCTAAAAACAGCAAACAAGAACGTGTATGTCTGTTCTCTACTAGCCTATATATATAGACTAGGTATGGCATATACTAAGTATGCTTGTACAGGGAAAGGAGTATAAGAGTTGAAGCTTAATGAAATATGTATGATCCCTTCACCTTCAATCCTAGATGATATGATCCCAGCCAATAATGATGTCCCTCCTAGTTATTATATGCTCTTAAACTTATCTTTATTTTTTTTTCATAGAAGAATGATCATGATCTCTTGCACTTTGCATCTTCAGCTTCTAACCTAGTTAATGGTGACCCATTATCTGCTTCCTGAATTCAAATGCCTATGGACATCAAGTTCTTGTGCATGAAGATAACTTCACACGTGGCTCAATGACCTGCTTGGAATGACGTGTCATACCTTCATATCACACACTTGACTTGTTAAAATAATGTATTAATTCCAGCTATTTAGATTGAAGCCAACACTAGTAGTGCAATTGTAGTTCATAAAACTGCAGTTAGTTTAGTTGCTGCAGTTAGGTTAGCTGTGCAAATACTCCACTTCGGGTTGTTGGTAGATGTTATGTAAATAACTCATGTAACTTAGTTATATGTTTTTATCTTACTTTCCAAAGGTAATATTGGCCAAATATTTTTGTAGTCACCTTTAATAATTTAGAAATGATTATCCTTATCATGTTTGACCATAATTAGACTATGGTTCTTTAAAACTGGACAAAGTTGATCATAGCCAACCATATGTTGACCATGTCTTTTCCGTTGCTTGATTATGTTTCACTACCTCATATTCATATTGCCACATGCCAAATGCCAAATGCTTGCGAATAGAGATTGTTTCTATAATATTCACTTCTAGCTCTTCTTAGAACTGTATGCAACCAAAGTTAATTACTATGAGTACTCTCTTGTTAATTATGCAAATTAGAAATTATGCATTTTACATGCCAATTTAGTTTTAGAGGTCCCATAATTCCCTTATCATGTGCGCTCTGCTCTAAGCATACTTGGACTTCAATAATTTTAACATCATTATTTCAATTATCTGCATTTTCAAGCTTCATATCCATTATCATTATAGTAAGAACTATGCAAATTTCTCTTTCATTTTATGTTTTTTATTAACTCCTTATCTTATAATACTTTTGTTCAAAAAGTTACCTGTACATTTTTATTGATCTAACTATTTTTGTAGGCACACTTAGAGGTGGACATTGTTGCAAATGGAGGTATGATCCATAAAGTTAGTAACTTGTTCTTGTTTTTAGATTTTGTTGCTGTTTATTTGCTGATTCGACTGCAAACCTTCCTTGCATATTTTTGGATTATCAGGTTAATGTGTCCGTCAGTTAGTTATTGATGATGCATTAGCAGCAGTTCATGTGCTTTCAGTTTAATCTTCATTTTGAAGCTCTGGACTTGCAGCTGATGCAAGTTTTTCCTCTCTTCCTTTGATTTCTAGAAATCAAGATAAAAAGTTGATCTAGTAGTTGTGGACTTTGTGGTCATGACCATAAAAAATAAATTTGATATAGATGGTCACATTAGATGCTTTCCAAGGACGCGGTGCTTTTTGATAGCAGAAGGCGAAAACTATGCTTTGATTTTCTTTGTAAAGAGTAGGAAAATATGATTATCAGCACCTATTCCTTCCACTAATCTGCTTTCTAAGATATAGCCTAGTATATTTTGAAAACAATTTTGAGTCTGTTCATTTAGATTGATTCATGGAGGTGAATCCTAAGATGAGCTAATTTTATATCTTTATTTATTCAGTCATTTTATCCGTGCGAACTGGCTTATGTTTCTTAAAGCAACCAATCATCTAATTGAATTCTATGATGATCACCTGACTTTCACTAATATGACTTCAAACCAGCTGATTCAAAATTTTTCAATTTTTTTGTTCTCAAATCATTTTTTAAATTCACTGTCTTTTGGCTATCTGCTGTGGTACTGAGTTAACTAATGGTGCCTACTGAAAGATTTATGGTGAATGGAGCATAAGAGATGAGTGGAAGGGGTATTCATATTTGCTATGGCAAATTTTGTTTCGAGTGAAAGCAAGACAGTCGCTTGAGTTAGTTGATTTAAACATGACATATGGGAGAGTGAATTTAGCATAAGCCTGCAACCATGATTTAGTACTAGGGGAAGAGTAATATATGAATAGAGATTTATCAGACACATCACTTGTATCTAACTGAGCTGATTACAATGGCAAATCATTTGAGCTTCTCCTTAAGATCCAGTGAGTGGCCTTTTTGACTAAACTAAATGACATTGACATAAATATGACCACTTTGGAGATGGAATTTAGCATAATCATGGAAGGCTGGAACCATGATTAAGTACTAGGGAAGAGTGACAAATGAATAGAGATTGATCGGACAGTGTATTAGAAAGCCCTTGGCATACTAAAGCGCAAAGGGCTGTTGGCGCCTAGGCGCTAGGCGCAAGGCTCAGGCACGCACCTGAGTAAATCTAGGAAGTACCAGACAGCAAGCAGGGAGAGAGTCTGAGAGTCCTTGTATAGTTGTGTTTTTCACGTTCACTGGTTAGACACTTTGTTTCTCTGGTTTCTTTGCTGAAGGAGAATTCTATAAGATGTGAACTTCTTGATCAAGAGTAGTTTAAAATTTAAATAGAGATAGACTCTTTGATTTTAGAGTTTGTTTTTTAGTTAAACGAAGAGGCAGCTGGCAGCCCACACTAGAGTTCCTAGGTAATAAAAACTCTTAACCTAACCAGCTGTACATTCCTTGTTTCACTAAAATTCTTTAACCTAGTAGCTGAAAAGTCTTATTGAGACTTGAATTCACTTAGGCGCGCTTATTGAGCACCTTACATGAACCAGCCAGTGCACGCCTAGGACGCCTCAAGTGCGCTTGAGGCAAATCGCCTCGCCTGGCTGTTATTAAGCGCCAGGCATCACGCACCATGTGCCTTAGGTGCGCCTAAGACACTTTTTTATTCACTGTGATCGGATGCATAATTTGTATCTCTTTGAGCAGATTATAATCGTAAACCATTTGAGCTACTCCTTGGGATCCTTTAGTGTCCTTTTTTGGCCAAACTAAATGACGCCCTTTTTCAAATTGTTTTTTAAGTTCCGTATATTTTGGTCTTCTGCTTTGGTATTGAGTGAATTAATGGTGTTTCTGAATGATTTATGGTGTATGGGGCACAAGACATGAGTGGACGGGGTATTCATATTTGCTAAAGGCGAATTTTGTTAGAGTGAAAGCAAGACAGTCACTTGAGTTAGTCGATTAAACATGACCTCTTTGGAGAGTGGATTTAGCATAAGCTAGGAACCATGATTTAATGCTAGGGTGAAATTAAGAAATGGATAGAGATTTATCAGACACATCACTTGTATCTTACTGAGCTTATTACAATTGCAAATCATTTGAGCTATTCAGGATCCTGTAAGTGGCCTTTTTGATCAAATTAAATGACATTTATATAAATATGACCCCCTTGGAGAGAGAATTCAGCACAATCCTTGAACCATGATTAGGTACTAGGGAAGAGTGACAAATGAATAGGGATTGATCAGACACATAATTTGGATCTCTGTGAGTAGATTATAATGGTAAATCATTTGAGCCGCTCCATGGGATCCTGTAGTGGCCTTTTTTGGCCAAAATAAATGATGTCTGTTTTCAGCAAAATGAACTTGTTGTCAATGCTACAAATTTTTTTCATTCTTAAATGACCTATGAAGAAAAGATATACATATTTTCATTCAAGTCAGTAAGCAATGAAGCTGAGATAAAGAAATTGTGAAGAAAGTGTTTTTTTGTTTTTTTTTTTAATTGCTACAGTGCTTTAACATCCGTTCCAATTCACCCTTTGCAATCAATGACCACGACATTGAATAATGGAGCTGCCATTGTTATAGTTATCCAGTTGGGAAAGCTCTTACCAAGACGTAAGTCAAGAGGAAATACTACATGAAATCCAGCTTTGGCTCGTAGTTATTGCAGAATGAAGGATTTTAATTCAGAAAACCATATATCTTTATCATGATCTTCTTTTTATATGGTTCCTATTCATTTGCAAATCATGATGCCCTGCTGTACTCTTTATTTCTCAGAATAATTCTAAAGTAGTAGGTAATGAGATTCCATCTGGCATGGTCAAGTCAATTTCAATATATTCTTACATAGTATTGTACTAGTATTAGAACTTCTGAAGAATTTCCTTACTGACTTGAAAGTTGATTTATTGCAAATGTAAACCTAAAAATGACCAGGCACTGGTATTAAAGTGCTTTCATGGACCTAAATTATAAATTAGCATAACAAGGTCTATCAACACATTAAACTGAATCCTGGCTGGTAGAATGATCTCCTTTTTTGTGGCAGCAGTCTCCTTATGTGTGCTGGGTTATGCAGATGGAGTAATTTTCAATGAATTGACAAAAGGATGAAATCTCATTGGTATTTTTATCACTAAAAAATAGTTTAGGACATTGGGAATGTTTAAAGTTAAGATCCATTAGGGGCTTAATTTTAGTAGCACGAGTTCTAAGGTTGTTGGTGGACATAATCCTGTCCTTTGCATTCAAAAAACAGGTGCCATACTTGTGTTGTGGCTATGTTAAAGTGAGAAAAAAGTCTCAGGAGCTGTCTCGGTATAGGGTGTGTACCGTAGCGAACTAGTAATATATAGGTAAGGTGCCCAGTACCAAGATTTTGGATTTTGATTTCAACACTGCCATATGTTTGAATTAGCTAGGCATTAGCCAATCTTGCTTAGGCAAGGTTGGCTACAAAAATTTAATAATCAAGCATGACAACCTCGCAATCACAAGCACACATCTGTGTTAAGCATTTGGTTTCACATCCATTCACTAGCAAAATGTATGGCTTTTACTCTGATCCAATCCATTCTCTAGTGTAATGCATATATACGTATACATATCTATAGTTCTATACTATATTATTAAATGAGAGAGGAATGTATTATTTTAGATTGCACCTATCAAATGCTGCAATAAGAATTGCCTTAGTTCCTTTCTTCACGAATACCTTTGAAGAAATATGATTAAGAAGTTAGATATACAATCTAAGTATGCCTCTATTTATCTCTTCACATCTATTTCTTATCCCAAACTAGATGGACTCTTTTTGAAAGAAAAATCTCTATCCATCTTATCCATATCCTCAACTATTTGGACTTTGTTTAAAATTTAAAAACAAACAAAAATATCGATACTTTTTATCTAATTTGTGTATTTTGTCTCTTATATCCAAATTTTCAACTATTCTTTTATTATTTTTTTAATGTGCATTACATGCACGAGTTGCTAGGATACATATATATTTTTATATGTAGATGTATATACATGCATACACACACATACATATATGTAGATGTGCAATGTATGTACATACATACATATATAGAGAGAGAGGCAAACACATATATATTATTTTTTTAATGCGCATTATATGTGTGAGTTGCTAGGGTACTTATATGTTCGTATATTTAGATGTGTGTGTGTGTGTAAAAGATTTGTCATGTACATACATACATACATATATATATATATATATAGAGAGAGAGAGAGAGAGAGGGAGGGAGAGAGAGATATTATATATATATGCACATATCTAATATAAAATATTACACACACACACACACAAAGATACATACATACATATTATAAGCTAGACTTGGGTTACACTCGAGTGAATCTCCACTCAGATATGGTTAGCCAAATGATGGTGGTCTTACATTGATGATTCGAGCTACTAGATGTGACCTACTACTACAAAACTGCGTATATACAAAAAAATGATGGGATGTAGAGATCCCTAGCCTAGATGTCAAGTGGTAAAAAAATTGGATAGTTTAAATCATACGAAACAATACATGTTTTTTTGACCACTTGATACCTAGGTTAGGGGTCTCCAAATCATATGATATTTGGTTTGTAATTGATTTAGAGGTATTAGATCATATTCAATGGCTCAAATCATCGATGTAAGATCTACATCGTCTGATTTAGATCTGACCGAATTTGAGCAAAGATCCACTTGTATTGTTGAAGCCTATGCTTGCTGCTCCCTTTTTCGCTTCCAAGAGGCGAAGGGATTGGATTTCACCCATGATCAGATCAGTGGGCGACCAATTCATGTTGGTCTTATTGATGTTGACATTCATGTTTATTTTTTAGTAGGTTGGGATTTCTAGAGTTGCTCCTAGCTCACACTATGGTGGCATAGGTGCCACCATAAAGATCTATAAGTGTGAGCAGTATGAGCTGAGAGGCTCTCATATTGTTTGGAGCCTCAAGCATAGCCAAGTGTAGAGCTGGACTTTGCTATGCTCAATTGGATCTTTGCTTAAATTCAGTCAGGTCTACATTGGACAATAAGGATCCCATATCTATGATTCGAGCTGTGAGATATGATCTACTATCTTTAAACTGCTTACCAAAAATCATACGATTTGGAGATCCAAAATTATGCGATTTGGAGATTTCTAGCCTATGCATTAAGTGATTAAAAACAGCATATATAATTGAATGTTATTTAGACTGTTCAATTTTTTGATCATTTGATGCATAAGCTAAGGGTCTCTAGATCATATGATTTTGGGTATGTAAGTAATTTAGAGGTAGTAGATCATATCCAATGGCTCGGATCATTGATGTGAGACCTCCATTGCTCAATCTAGACATGATCGGATTGGAGCGGAGGTCCATTCAAGTGTAGCCAAGTATAAACACACATTATGTCTGTGTGAATTGCTATGATACAGATATGTTTTGTATATGTTGATGTATGTGCGTGTGCATGTAGATGTATGGTGTACATACATACATAAGTATCAAATGGTTGATATCCATGAGCAAGTAATATATTGTTAAGCATGTTCTATCATTCTATGCTTCACTGTAAATTTCTTTTATTTTTTCTGGCACAAATGAACAGGTAGCGATCCTCATATGGCTGTTAAAGAGAACCAATCAATCCATCTTCACAAAATGGTGTAGTTATGAACTATTAGTTCTTTTTTTTTCCCTTCTTTTTGTGCATAAGAACACATGCACACCTATCAATTTCTTACTGAATAACTTATGTCTTTTTTCCAGACATCAGTAAACCTCCAAGGGCTATCAAAGCTTTCAAGTCCAGTGGCACTCTTACTTAAGGCTGCGATGCAGTTTATTATTTTAGTCTGGTTTCTTTGTTTTAAGATTCCTCGTCCAGATGTTTTTGTTGTGCAGGTGAGTCCATATCTTAGGTACTTATATTTTCAAGCTTTCTTTCATGATAGTTTCATGTTGTAGTAATATACAACTAAAGAGTTGGGGTCTGCTTATCATCCATTGGGACATATTGCCTATGAAAAGTAGCCAATAAGGTTGCATGGCTTACCATTCAAGCATATGTTGCAGTTCAATCTGGTGCATGCAATCTATTGGTTGCATGCAACTTTGACTGTTATGGCTGTTATTCTTCAACTTGTGGTTATAGAAATTAACTCTGTGCATTATATGCTTCTGATTACAAAATCTATGAAACCTGGTTATATAATTCTGCAATTATTCTTGATTCCAACGGCCACGAATGGCCATTCTTATGTGATATATTGATTCCACTTTCCATTGCATGATAATTGGTGAACCATGGATTAAAACAAGTTTTATTATACAAAGGTAGAGGCCTGGACTAGTCACTTGGTACGGTATGTAATGCAGTGTGGGTGTTGTCTCAGTATACAGTTCAGCCAGCATGGCCAGTATTCTGCATCAATATGGGTCAGTACATGTGGGATGTACTGGCTAGTACGAGCCATATGATGTTACCTGAATCCTTGGATTTAAGTGCTGGTTGATATGGAATAGCATGTATCATGCCAGTGCTATGCCAGCATGGGGCATGTATACATGTTAATGCTAGTGTGCTAATGCATGCCTTGCATTCCAAACACTGTCATGGTACTGACATGAAATACATCGATCTTTGATATGAATTAGGGATTCTTATGACCTGCAATTAAAGATTCGCATTACGCTGGTTAACTCGGTTGCTGGTGATCCTTTATTTACACGGGAATGAAACCTTCATACTCATCCCAAAAATTGAAATCCCTTTGAGAATCTTCTTTATATTTATCACACTTAATATGGTATAAATCAGATACTTTTTATTTGAGGTAAATGTGGCTAAAAAAATAGAATAAATTCATGCGTATGGCAATTGTTTTCTTTTGGTAAAGCCATATCAGCTAAAACACAAAACAAAATTCATCAGTGGTCAATAAAAATGCTATCTTTCCCATTCTACTGAAATAAAGAATTAAGATCAAGAAATTCTGTCTCGGCACCAAATCCCATACCGATGAAATCCACTGTAGTGTCGGTATGCGGTACGTTATGGTACATCTGTGTTGGTACGTGGTGGTTCGGTGTACCGTTATGCATCCGATATGGTACAGTACGGGATGTACAGCGCAGTTCGGCCCAATCCAGAATTCCATGATTAGGGTAGTTTTGCAGTGTAAACATTTCAATCTGTACACTCCTTTCTCAAATAATTAGTCTTTTGAGCTATTATGAATTAGAAGTTTTGCTGTAATATATAAATTTATTATTATTCTTATTGATTATGATTCATATTTTCTCTTACTTTATTAGCTATTTCAATAGTAAACACCAATATATTTGTTAGACTATAAATAATTAATTTAGGGGGTGTTTGGTTCACAATCAAAATTGGAATCAGAATGGATTGAAATCGGAATGGCCAAATCCCTCGAAGCATTTGGTTTGTGATCGGAATCGAAATCAGAATTGGAATCGAAGTTTAAATTCTTAGGAGAGAGTAGGGATTGAGTTTTAGGGGATGTTTGGTTTGCAACTAGAATTGGAATCAGAATTGAAATGGCCAAATCCTTCGATGCGTTTGATTCATGACCAGAATCAGAATCGAAATGCAAATTTGAATCCTTAAGGGAGAGCAGGGATTGAGTTTTAGGTAGATTGGATTATTCTGATTCCCTCTCAGAATCGAAATTGGAATGGGACTCCTCCCAACCAAATGGTTGGAATAAGAGTCACCCATTCCTATTCCGATTCTAGACCCCAACTCCCTCCAATCAAACATCCCCTTAGGTAGATTGGGCCATTCTCATTTCACCATGGAATCAGAATCGGAATGGATTCCTTCTAACCAAACGGTTGGAATGGGAGTCACCTATTCAGATTCCGATTCTGAACTCCAACTCCCCTCAACCAGACACCCCCTTATTGTTATCATAAGACAGCTGTCATTTTTAATTTTCTTTATTAATTCCTCTAATTCTAATTTTTATTTTTAAATTATTTGTATTTTAACTATTATTTGGACCAAAACCATTTGTGCTATGAAATTTTTAGTTGAGACCACCAAAGATATCAAAATAATGTTTGTGCTAGGCTCTAAACTGATCATTAATCTTTTAGGTGTTCCCATTAACTTTTTCAGATATTTGTATGCAGAATTATGTAGAATTACTTCACTTGATTTGAGGATTTTCTTCACCATCCACCAGTTTTGAGGATTTTCTTAAACACGATATACTTCTTTTATTTGAATACTAATCAGAAAGTCCACTGAGTAGAAGTAGAAGTTGAACGTTTTCATAGTTCATATTCCTGTCATGACATTTGACATGCTCTCTAAAAATTAGTCTTCTTAAAGAAAATATCCCTGCAATCCTAAAATAGTATCTTCTATAGTATCCGAGGAAGGAAATATCCATCAGTATTAGGACATGAATTAATCCTATTAATTATTGAAAAGATATTGCAATTTTGTACCAAATGATTTTTTTGGGAATGCTGAGCATGCTATTGACAATTTTTTGAATTGGACTAATTGATCAGCTCTATTATCTTTACTTGAAGCCTTGCTTAAGACTTCAAGCCATATGATTGGTGGATCAAATGGAAAATGCGACTTTAGATTGAAAAATGATGCTTTATACATGACTTCAGTTGGTAGTTTTTAATTCATGACTTCTTCTGGTAATTATTTCCATGCATAACTTGTACTTATTTCTATGGACAGCTTAGCTTGCATGAGTTACCTTGTATGGGTGCCAAGAGTCCAACTTTGTTGATACAAAAGGATGTAATCAAGGTTCGCTGTACCGGTACCGGACGGCGTGCCGGTCCCGGACCGATACCGTACCGTACCGACACATGGTACGCCTGGGCGTACCGGTTCGGTACCGGTACACAATATTTTTTTCAATTTTCAATTTTTTTGTTGAATTTTTGAAGTTAATAATTGATAAATACAACTTCAATATGGCATTATATTGCATATTATTGACATATTTGGGTTCAATTTGGAGTTAGATTGCGGTACAAAAATTCTTAATAGCCATATGTTGCAATCGAATCAGTTTCATGCAGAAAAAAATGGGTTTGGAAGATTCAGAACACATCATAAAGCCCTCAACCATTTAACTTGATTAAAATTAGGGTGGTAAAACACCTGAACTCTCTCCTATTTGACTTATTTATGAAAAGCCTTGCTCCAATTGTGATCCTATATGATATCGCATATAACAGTTTAAGCTTCCAGCATCACAACATTATGCAACCAGAAGTTATTCAATTTTATGATTCCACTATAAGAATTTCTTCATTAACTCTGAGACATATACCACTACTAGCATCACAAGATTTGTGATATTGATACAACCAGATATTATTCAATTTTATGATGCCATTTTGAGTTACTAATTAGAATATTAGATATTGCCCATGCTTCTTTTTTAATCATAAATGCTGAGTGTTGTGTGATTATAATACTGAGATTTTTATTTTAAAATCTTATTGAGGCCTCTAAACTATCTGTTACAACTGCGATTAATTGTTGTGGAAACGAATACTTAAAACGGTACGAATGCACAGGGTTAAATGAGCAAGGAGTGATGGTACCAAACAGAGAGAAGGGTAATGGTAAATGCTTAGTAATTGTTGGGGCGGAAAACCTCCATTACTAGCTATCAGAGATTCAAAATTTTCTTTCAGGTTCTTCTCCAGTTCTCAGAATGCTTCCCTAAGCATTTCCATCTGTTTGGTGATGAAAAACCAAATCAAATTCATCTTACGAGTTGGATTCCAATGAACTAATACATGGTACAAGCTTTACAATCTTGGTACAGGATCTTATACTGACACCATTCTATTATAATACCGATATATATTTCAATTTGGTACAAAACAACATACCAAATATTGGTATAATATGAAATAACATATCAATATGATATAATACATCATATCGGATACTACAAGACAGATGGTATAACAGATATGATATATAGAGAGAGAGAGAGATGTGCTTGAGGTTTCATTTTATTTCAGATACCAAGAAAATAACATAAGATTCTCATCAAACTGAGCCACCTTCCCCCCTTCCCCCCTTTCTCATGGGCGGTACAGTTCGGTTCACCCTGAATCGGTCCAGAATCGAGCCGTACTGTCCGGTTCCGGGCGGTATGGGCCCGAACCGCCCGGTTCGGTGCGGTTCAGGGTCTTTTTCCGAAAAACAGGCCCGAACCGGACCGGTAAGGGACCGGTCCGGCTCGGTATGCCCCGTACCGGGCGGTTCAGCCCGGTACGGCGAACCATGGATGTAATTATCTTGGTGGATAGTTGGTTGGGTGTAAACAAGTTTCTTCGGAGGATGTGAACAGGTTCAAGGAGGAGAAAGGATTTAGATAGGAATTTGATCAATTCAATAACCAATGTTGTGATGGATTATGATTTAGCAATAGCAGGATGCATTTTAAAAATAAACATAGTATAAAATGTTACAAATTTGGTATGAAAAGAGAGAGATATATAAATAAAAGTCCATGTATATAAGGTTACATATGTGTGGTTGAATTAGCTATCGATGAACATAAGAACTTCAAGATGTATGTTTTTTTTTTCCTTCCAATGATGTTAATTTAGATTATAAGAAGGCAATGGTGGAACATACATAATGGGAATGATGTGTAAAAACTTTGGAGGTCAAGGATTTGTACGGAATGCAATTTATGAAAGTAAAATTATAGTTAGACTTGATTATTAGGAGATTATTTACTGTGATAATTTTTCTTGCTTTGTATCCATTGTTGAGAGATAAAAAAACCATACAGCAAAACCATGTTTGCACTCAAGAAATGAAGGTTTAATATTGTAACCATCACTTTTTGGTGAGATGAGGGACAATGCTATGATGGAGCTGTGGTTGATGGCAAGGTTTGTAATCTTAGTACTGAGAACCCTACCGGTACCGAATTGAACTACACTGACACTCAATATGCAGATGCATACTGATTCAATATTGGTTTAGTGTTTTTTTTTTTTCAAAACTTTTTTGCTTTTTATTTTTAACTTTGAAGATTATTTTAAGGTTTATGGATTTTGAAATGATGACTTTAAGGGCAATTTAATGTTATTTTATTTCATATTGGTCTCGAGAGATTGCATGATGCTTATGGATGCTATTGTAATTTTAAACATGGACAGTGATGCTATTGTAATTTTAAACATGGACAGTGCATATTTTTGAGCTTGAACATACATATATCAAATGGATTTTTTTTAAAAAAAAAAACATATTGACATCTAGTTCCGCATGGAGTATCTATGTTGCTCAGACACGGGATCTTGTTCATAGTTGGGGCCTTGGACATTAATCCAGCCTAGATACTGTGCCCACACTTGCATCTGATAATTTGAGCTCCTGATAACTATCCTAATACTAATATTATATAATATTTTATTGGCTATCCCGCTTCTGATTGAGGAAAGATTTCACGGTGAAATTTGACTGATAATCTAGCTGAGACTGTGGAGGGTAATAGAAACTCAAATATAGTGTCTCAAATGTAGGATGTGCATACAGGTCATGTCTTTGTTGCATAGAATAGGATCCGATGTATGACGTGGATCCAAATATGTCCAAGGAACATACTCGATGTGCTATATCATCAGGTGCGGCAGTATCGCACCTTAAATTATCTTGAGGGGCCTGACTCCTATATGTTATCATATCCGCGCAAACCTTATGATGTGCATCATGGTTTGGATCCTACATGGCATGAATGAATTGTAACTTACCGTGAATCAACTCAAACAAGATGCTTGTGAGTTGTAGGCACACCCGCCATGTCTGCTACTACCTTCTTGGCTGCTTGATGCATCATCAATCAAACAGTCATTGGTATCATCACTCATCTCATGAGATTGAGCAACCAGTTGTTCGAGCACTCGGTTGTGTTAGCATCTAAGTGGACAAGCTTCTCATCAACTCTCCAATTGATTGCAGCTTTCTTTCTTTTTACTTTCTTGCTATTTTGAAAAATTGCTTTATTAATCCGGCTTTCCCTGCCTGCCTAGCTTTTATGAGTGGCTTGACTAAGACCACCATCTCGAGTCCCTGATTGCTCCACCTTCTTGACTGGGCTGAGTACTATGGTGACCTCTTTTTAGCATATCCTGGTCATATCTCCAGGTGGATGTCTTGTATACAAAGCCTTGCATTCCTGATTGGCATCTTGCTGAACCCTTTGGTTTCCCTTGCTGCTGGGCACCATCTAAGTGTGAGCATGGCATGTGTCTCTCTGCCCATTGCTCTACACAGGCCATCTAACAAATATATATAGATACATATATGTATGCATGTATATACGTATGTATAATTCATACTAAATTTATGCTTGGACAGTGCAGTTTGACTTCTGATTAATTTTGAGAATTGCCCTTAACCTTTTTCTTGATTGTAGATAACTCTTATATTATAGAAAATGTATTAGGGCCCCAAGAGAGCCATGTCTGCTCATTTTAGAAGATTTCACCTTCATTGACGTAACAATACATTACTACATCTTTCTTATTGTCTGATTTTGAGTTATTGGAACTTGAGTAGTTAAGTGTTTGTTGAAAGTAATGTTTCCAAAATGTGTTGGTTGGAAGTGCCAAATGTCACTACAAGATGATATTGTAGCCACCTTTTGGCAAAAAGATGCATGGGAGTACCTTTTCTTGTTATGCGGGTCTAGGTGTTTAAAATTCTTGGCATTCCTTTCTAGGTAAAAACTATACGGACATTATGTTTTCTTAATTTTTTTTCACAGCGAATTAGTTCAGGTGAGTGGCTTAGTGCAACAGCAAAAATTTCATGTTTAATTTTTGCGTGCTCAGTTGATAATTAAGAAAATTATAAACTTTCACTCACCTTTTTGTATACTTTTTGACAAAGGAATGGCCAAAATGTAGTATAACAGACTTGATCATTACCTTTCTCTTTTCATGCTTGTGGTTGCTAGTTGGTGTTTCTCTTTGTTCTCCAGCTTTATAAGTTCAATTGCTTAATTCATATATGCTTTGATCTGCCTGTAGTAACTTTAATAAATTTTTATATTTCCTTATGTTAAGGTTTGCCTGCCTGCTATAATTTCTGAGTGTGCTGATATTTCAGTATGTTAATGCATCTGCAGAATCCACCATCTGTTCCCACATTAGCTGCTGTTAAACTGTCTAGTTGGCTAAGGCGGTCTCCATTTGTCATCGATTGGCACAATTTTGGATATACTTTGCTAGGATTATCTCATGGGAGAGGTCATGTAATAGTGAAAATCTACCATTGGTAATTTTGATCCTTTTCAGTAAAGCTCTTTATTTATAGTCCAATAATGTGGTATTAAACTGTAGAAGGTCTTCATGAATTTTGTGTTTTGTAGGTTTGAAAAATACTTTGGGAGGATGGCTGATGGTTCTTTATGTGTTACAAAGGCAATGCAACATGAACTTGCTCAAAATTGGGGAATCAAGTGAGTGAACTGGTCAAAGTTTAGTGTTTCTTGTAATTTTCATTCAAGATAACTTTGTACTTTTAGTATAGTGCATTTATGTCTACTTTACTACATACAATCAGAGCAACGGTTCTCTATGATCAGCCTCCTGAGTTTTTCCATCCTGCTTCACTCGAGGAGAAGCATGAGGTGAACTAGCATCCTCTCTCTGTACGGTTTCTTTTAAAAATTCACAAGTGTGACATCCAGATGTGCCACAGTTGTTTCATAGGTTGGAAAACAGCATCTGTCATCCAAATGGCATTCGTGATTGTGTTACTGCTGGTAATTTTTGTAAAGCAAACTATTTATAATTTCTCTAAGTCTAATTGACCTAGTTGTTGCATAATTTTTGGGTCTTTTTTCTACTTGCTGCAGCTCAAAGAGGCCCGGATAGTGGTGCTGCCATTCATGGGTTGGATCAATCTAGCAATACTCTCTTTAGTACTCAAATTGGCAATGACATTTTCTTAAAAGCAAACAGGCCTGCCCTTGTTGTTAGCAGTACAAGCTGGTAAACCATGTCTTAGTGAACATTCATCACACATTCTAAAATCATATTTTCTAGAAAATATATTTTAGATGAGAATGCTATATTCTGTGTTTATATAGAGTTGTTCTTAGTTTTCTTTTATTTTTTTGAATATAATAATATCTTATTATGACTCAAATTTTCTTCTGATAGTGTAGAGTTTTAACAAATGTCAGCAAGATAATCTAAACCTGGGTTAATCAGATGCTTTAGTATGTTGGGATGCAAAACCTGAATTTTGTCACAAAGACATGCCTGATTGTTGGTCTTCTTGTACTAAGTTGCTGATATCAGTTGCTGGACTAGACCTGCTTGCTTACATAGCCATATTAGTATAGTCATGTGGTGCAGGCATGCGATTTGATTAAATAGGATCAGGTCTATTGGGCCTTATTGTTTTATTAACTTGGCATGCTTACAAAATTAACATGTAAACTGAACTTCTCTAGAAGACACAAATTTATGTTTCAGAAAAGAATAGTGCTATGTTTCCTCAAGAACCTCCTTGGGGAGGGCATAAAACTAGATTTGGTGGAACAAAAAGGGGACTCAGGTCTTAATTTTGGGTCACAACACCAATTTTGCCCTTGATGGTTCCTAGAGACCTGTGGTTGCAGCTGTATCAGGGAGGTTTTGGGGGCGATCAAGCATTTTGCTTCAGAAAACTTATGACCCTCTTTATTTTATGAAGAAAACTTATGACGCTCTTTATCTTATGAATCTAATTGTTGGCAGTTCCCCTGCCCTAAAGGAAAGTATGCTTAGGCAAGTCATAAAAGCTCTAAAATTTAAGGCAAGACCTACCAAAAAAGATATGCTTACATTTTATGGGGATAATTTTCACATATTTAAGAGTGAATTGGAGCTTATCCCAGTGGTCATGCCCCTTTGCTTCACAACTAAAGGTTGAGTTCATATCTTGGGTGGTGCATGCCCCAAATGTTTTAGATCTGAGTTCGTATATTGGATGGTGCATCCCCCAAGTATTTTAAACCTAGTAGTAGTATTCTTAGGCAAGTCATAAAAGCTCTAAAATTTAAGACAAGACCTACCAAAAAGATATGCTTACATTTTGTGGGGATAATTTTCACATATTTAAGAGTGAATTGGAGTTTATCCCAGTAGTCATGCCCCTTTGCTTCGCAACTAAAGGTTGAGTTCATATCTTGGGTGGTGCATGCCCCAAATGTTTTAGATCTGAGTTCATATATTGGATGGTGCATCCCCCAAGTATTTTAAACCTAGTAGTTATAGTGCAGGTTGGTCTCCCTCCCTTTCTCAAAAAGAAAGAAAGAAAGAAAAAGAAGAATCACTAGATTGCTCTGGTAGGCTAAAGTGCTTAATTTATTTATTGAAACATGAATGAGTTGGTATGAGTTGTTTCTTTGGCCACTGTCTAGAGAAAGATGAGTGGTATTAATGTTCTCCCATTTCGATATACTCAAGACATATGAATTGTAGATGTGTCTTATGTAGATTGAAGTTCAAAAGAAACGATATGATGTAAATTCAGTTGAAATGGTTATCTAGCTTCCTTTAAACCTACAACCGTGAACTTAACTATATTTGTCTATATATTCATGGCAAGGTTTGCCATACCATTCCAAGCTGGGTGGTGTGGGACATATCATATCATACCAATTCAGTACTGGTTTGTGGTACGAGGGTGTACCAACACTCGGTATGCTGAATTCGCCCCATACTGACACAATAACAAGTTGACACTGGTACAGGGTCCAACACCAAGACAGCGAATCTTGATTCATGGAAAGATTGTATTTGTAAGAACAAGTGGTTAAATGCCTAAAATATATTCGTCATATATATGAAGCATGGACAGGGATACTTCTGTATGGCAAATCTTGAAAATGTGGGATGTGATATGGTTTAGACATATCCATCAATATATGTATTTTAAAGGTACATGCATATGCATATTTGAACACATGTTTGTACATTTTTTTGGATGCAAAAGAGCATCCATAAAGCATAATAGGCTATTGAAATAATATAGTCCACACTTCATACAATAGCATCTACATTTGCAGTATCATCATTTAGTCATCATTCAAATCTATAGGCCCTGATTTGTACTTAGTGTTACTGAATGTTTTAATATGAGTATCATAGAATACAAATTGACTATTCAATGTTAATAGGATAACAGTAAAAAAAAAAATCAGCCCGCCCCCTCATTTTTGAAGGTTTGTGGAAGTATCTTGGGTGTAGCCCAGAAGAAATCCACAATGTTTTTTAGTTTTTAAAAAATAGGATAAGTAACACATGTATCACTGTAAAACAGTTCTAAGAAATATCTGCCGAGTATCAAATATCTATATATATCCGCTACAGGCAAGGCATGTGATTTGGAGAATCCATCACATGTTCTGTTTCACTAATAATAATATTTTTTTGCGAGTATTTGTGTCCTGTTAGGTGTTGCAGAACTTACATAACTATACTCTGTAGTGTTCCTTGAAAAGCTTAATAGATGAAGCTTTTGGAAATCAAAACTTGAATTTCTATTTTCAGTACATGTCAGCTGAACAATTTCAATTTTGTTGTGGATGTTTTATGCTTTGAAGCAGTCACATGTGCAAATATAAATATTTGCCAGCACATCAATTAAGACTGTTGTTATTTGAAGTTGTTAGTCATGTAACTCACCAAATATGTTTAGCTCATATATGATTTTCACATGTTGTCTAAACAAGATCATGACTGATAACTTTGTTTGACTGAAACGGTATAATTGAACCAGGCCTCTTGTTTTGGGTATATCCAATGGATCTTAAAAGCCATTTTTCGAAATAACCGTCAAAAGTAACCATTCAGTAAAGTTATCCAGCTATTTGGAATTGGCTTCAAGGGTTCTTCTGTATTCTTGCAATCTTTTCATATCTTTGATTCAAAAATCTGTATGTGGCGTTGGCTTTCAATCTTTCATCATTCTTTTGTATACATCCTAACAAATCAGAGCCCCAATCTGCTAAAGTTTCTTTTGGTCTTCTTTGCACATGGAAATGGCTTATACCTTGTCATTTGGCATCAGTCTCTTACAAAAATGTTGAAAAATATAATTATGACAATTGGCAAATGAGTTACTTCATTCTATATCAGGACACCAGATGAAGATTTTGGCATACTTCTAGAAGCAGCAGTTATGTATGACAGGCGTGTTGCTGCAGCCTTAAGCGAGGATGATTCAGTTGAAGAAAAAATTTGGATGGACATCAACAATGGGAAACAGTACTTATACCCTAGATTGCTGTTCATTATCACTGGTATGGTTTGTATATATTTTTGTTACAACCCCAAGTAATGCCTAGAAATACTCAAACAGACATTTTAGATTTTGAATTTGAATTTTGAAGGTAAAGGGCCTGAAAGAAGAAAATACGAGGAACAGATAAAGAAGTTAAACTTGCGACGTGTGGCCTTCCGAACAATGTGGCTGTCAGCTGAGGATTATCCTATATTACTTGGTAGGTTTTTGCTATTGCTGCCCAAAAGAATGCACAAAGCATTTTCTACATTTTTGGTCTAACATCCTCAAAAGTTCATTCTGTTCCAGGATCAGCAGATCTAGGTGTATCATTGCATACTTCCTCATCTGGTTTGGACCTTCCAATGAAGGTAATGGTTGAACTTTTCACACAAGTTGACTTTAACTTTTAATTGCTTTATTCGTTAAAAACTGGTCAGATGATCTTATCAGGTAGTTGATATGTTTGGGTGTGGGCTGCCTGTTTGTGCTGTTTCCTTCTCATGGTAAGCTTCATCCTTGAATTGAATACCTGGAGCATTGATTCTGCTATAGTTAAGTGTCATACATTATAAATTCTTTTCAAAAATAAATGTGGGTCTTCTGTTGCATGTACTTTACGAAGCATCACTGAACTCGTAGAAGTTGAGAAAAATGGACTACTCTTTTCGACATCATCTGAGCTAGCTGATGAATTTATGGTAAGCTTTTCTGCTAGATTTTTTAATTCATCTTTCCATTATAATGTTTAAATGAAATGTTTACGGCTAAATAAGTTGACTGCTACTGGAATATTTATAAAAAACTGTAAACAATAAAAGTCCGCATCTTCCAGCTGGTGAAGACCACATTTGCATTCTGTTTTGTTGCTTTACTGGATTTTATGAGTAAAACTTAAATTAGAAACCTAATCATAATTTCTTTCTAACTAACCTGCTGGTGAAATCAATGCAGATGCTTTTCAAAGGCTTTCCAGAGAAATGTGATACATTAAACTCTTTAAGGGATGGTGCCTTGGCTACAGCATCCTCTGCAAGGTGGTCTACTGAGTGGGAAATGCATGCGTTGCCACTGATAAGTGAGGTAAGCATCTCAATTTACTTTATTAGTTGTGATGCTATTGTAAACTCATGAATTATCTAAATTGCTGTTTGTGAGCACTTTGGACATGGATATACAGAATTTATAATTCCCCATAATTATACAGTAATTTGTTTAGAAGTTAATAGGGTTTTCATCAGGGATTATGAGTAGGGTAGTTTTTAAGGATGTAGTATGGGCAAGCAGACTTTGCAGGTGTCTTGTTTGGATATCACCACATTAATCTTGATAATTAAATTATTCTTACTGCATTCATGCATGTGATGGAATGAAATATTGAATAACTGGATGAAATATGTAATGAGTTAGTCATAAGCTACAAAATGAGGACTCTCTGAAATTTAGATTTAACGAAGTCACAAGTAGTTAGATCATTAATTCTATCCAAAGTCTTTCAATAACAGTTGCATCCAGATTTTATTTTTTATTTTTTATTTTTTTTTCTGGGGGAGAAGCAACAATTCCCTACCTCCCCGCTCCCTGTAAAGTGGTCTCGTCATCTTTATGATGCCTGTGATTTTGTGGTTGGTGTTTTTTATCTCTCACTCTTTTCTGTTTGCATTGTTTAACTGGCACAATTGAACTATTTTGCAGGTCATTTCAAGGAAACAATGATGATGATGAAGATTGTGAACAGTTTGAAACAACCTAGATGCCTGCTAGCGTAAATATAACAAAATCTTGCATGGCCTTGTTCTTGGGAGATGGTTAACCAAGTCTGAGTAGGATGTTATATGGTTTGGTGGAATATGCCTTTTGAATTTTTGCTATTTGGGCTATAAGTGAAGCCAATAAGAAGGGAATTAAGATTTCAAGTCCGCATGCACAGGTCAAAGATTCTAGAAATGTTGATAATGTGCTTAGTGGTGATATATTATGGACGGTCTGATTTATTATGGGATAAATCAAGTTTCTTGTGAGGAATTTTTTCAAATCTCTGGATTCCCCTTTTTTTCATATAAACTGAGTGGTTTGATGATAGCTACACAATTGAGTTTTCTGTAATCTTGAACCTCAAAAAGAGTTCTGTAATCTAATGTCATCTTATTCACCTTTGAAGAAAATCTTTTGCAAAATTTTATCATTTGGTAGCTACACATTTATGTTACAGGTGAATTTGGCAATGGATCAAGCTAGAGTTTCATCTGTGTGCTGATGATTGCCTGACGCCACCTTGGTTTAACAAGCTGGAAGTTCCTTCTTTGTTAAAGTTGTTGATTGGCAAAGCTTGGGTAACAACAAGAATAAAAATTAGGATGAATTGTAGAAACATTCATTCAATTTTAACTCAAATTTACTTACATCTTTTCAATTTTAAGAAATGTCAAACTAGTCTTTTAAATTTTCAAGATATTAATTTTAAATTTAATTATTTTAAAAATTTTAGATTATTTGGATAGTTTTATTTTTATTCTGAATTTCGATTCATCGCAATTAGATTTTTAAATTTTTATAATGTTGTAATTTTTTTTAGAGTGTTATTTTCATCTGACGATCGTGATGGAAATATCATGTGCTATTATATGATACGTAATAGAAGTTGATGTAGGATTTTAAACATTTTTTTTTATTTCTTTTTTTAACTAAGATTTTTACTTTTAATTTCATCGTTCTCTCCAACGCTAAGTCTTTTAAAACTTTAACTTCTACATCATCATTGGCACCTCTATCTATATTAGCACCATCTCTAAATCCTTTATGGAGGTTACAATCACCACCAAGATTGTTTTCATCATCATTTTTTTTATTAAGTGTTGAAAAATTTGAATTTTGAAGTTATAGAGATCTTAGTTGTCTTTATTTTTTTTATATATTTATAATTGCTTAGGAAATTATGTGATTGATAGAGTTTTTGAGTTTGTAATGATTCAAATTATTGGTTCGTTTGATTTGTAGCTAATCTTATAAACTCACAAAGCTAATTTTGAAGAATCTAAATTTTAAAAGAAGCAAAAAAGAAAATGAGAATAACCAATATTAATCCTTCATGCTTTATTCTCTTTTTTTTTTTCTTAGGTGGGTCATGCTTCAAAAAAATAAAGAAAAAATAATGAAATAGAAAGTAAAAACTATAGTTAGAAGGAAGAAATAGGGAAGAAGAAGAAATTTTGGGTTCTACGTCAGCTAATTCTATGCCACATCAACTTTTACTGTCTCACATGATAGTACATGATATTTTCATCACGATCGTCAGATAAAAATAGCACTCAGGAGAGAAATTACAATATTATAAAAATTTGAGGATATGATTGCAACGAATCAAAGTTCAGGATAGAAATGAAAATATTCAAAAAGTCTAAGATTTTTAAAGTAATTAAATCTTAATTTTATTAATGAAATGATATTATATAGTCATCATATAATATTATTTATATAATAATAGTAAAGCAATAAATAGATGTTAAGATGATATTCTGTGTTGACACGTCAGATTATAAGATATTCTTTCAGTGTACCCTGTGTTTCTACGATATTTCTTCTTCTTTTTTTTTTTTTTATTTTTGGAATCTCAATCGAGTGGGAGGCCATGAGGAGAGCAGGGTGAAATTGGGAGTCAGTGCGGCGAGATCCCTCATCGGATGGAAAGAGGGAAGAAGCCATCGGAGACAGAGAGGATGCAGAGGCTCTAGAGGCCAGCATTTCCTTTCTTTATGTTAGGGTTAGGGTTTGTGTCGATTTTCTTCTTCTTTGTTTTTGGAGGAGGATTTGAGGAAGGAGCGAGAGAGGATGAGCTTTGAGGATGTGGAAGTGCAATGGAGGGATCTGGTGAATGGGTCGCTACCGAACTCCTTGTCTATTTTACTAGCCTCACCATCGAATATGAGGTCTTCGGAGCCTCTGACATCGGTTTTAGTGGTATTCGGCAGGTTTGATCCTCTTGAAGTGGATCCAGAAGAAATTGAGGCAAAGGATGAGGCGATCGGTGCTTTGGATAAGGAAGAGAACGATGTAGGCATTGGCATAGGGGCTGCAGAGGTGGAGATCTAGCGACCGTCGACGAGATTGAGATCCCGAAAGCAATGATACGAGATCGGGGCCGCCTCGACCCCTGAGCTCGGCCAGCTGGTGAGGCAATGGGTACTCGACCTTGCACTTTCCCTTATGTACAACGGATGAGACTCTGCTCGATAAGGATACAAGGGGCAAGTAGAGTAGACCATCGGGGCCGTGGTCATCGCTGTCGGCCTTGGTGCGCTTCCAAAAGTAGAGGGTGGACTTCCACCACCAGCGGCACTTCTTATGGACCTTAGAGCCATCCTTGGAGATGGGCTTTTGGAGTCGCACTTGAGAGAGAACAAAAAAAATAGATGAAAAATGAGGAAAAACATAGGAAAAATCAACGAAAATAAAGGAGAGAAGGAAATAAATTTGGCACTCTGCCATTGTGTGTGCCTTTTATCTTACTAGCATGAAACCCATGCTACGCTGCGAGTCTTAATAAATAGAAGATAGCGTCAAAAAAAATCTTCAATCTTCGGTGTGTTGAAAATATTTATTAAAAAATATTACATAAAATAGCAATTGTATACTTGAATTACAAAAATATTTATAAATTATAAATATCCATAAAAAATTTTAAAAAATATCTTTTTAATTGATGTTTCCTAATTCGAATACATAATTGGAAGAATAGAAGATTAAAGAATAGAAGATTAAATAATAAGCAGAAGAGCTATAGTTCCTTTGCTTTATAAGCACCACGATTAGTTAATTTATGAAATTTTTTTATAAAAAAAATCTTCATAAAAGAGAGGACTAAGAAATGATTGATCCATAATTTTTATTATAAATTTATATTCATTAAAAAAATCTTAAATGAAAGAAATAGAATTTTTATATCTTATGTGAGAAATTAAAAAATAAAAAATTAAAAAGAAGAGAAAAATTCATTTAAATAGAAGAAAAGAATCATGCCGATTCAGTTATAAGAATGCAAAAATGAAACCATATACATGCTTTTTCTTAAAATTTGAATAAAAAATATTAAAAAAAAAATAAAAATATAGTTAGTTCACTTATAGAAAAATTATAGGACTATGTGCATAGAGACACCTAAAAAAATTTTGTGCTGCCACCCCCATAAAATTTCTATGCACCCTATTAATTTAAAAATAACTTTTCTATACATTTTTTATTAGGATGCCCTCATATATTTGATTTTTTTCTTCTGATACGCCAGGAACTCATAGGACTTATATGTGCCTATTTCTTTTTCTTTTAATCCTAACCCTTTCTCACCTATCCACTTCCACCGCCACTTCCAGACCCTCTTTTACTTCGTTGCCTTCCCTTGGACCACCACTATTGGGGGAAAGCTATTTACTCGGACTCGAGCTGTGTACATGCAGTTCGTCCCCATATTCTATTATACTCAAAAGATTCATACTTAGTCTTCTGTCTATACTCAAAAGTAATAAAGACATAGGCCTTGAACAAACAATCACCTCATAATTCTGACCCATATTTAGGAGGCATAAGTTTTAATTTTATAGTAATCTCTTTTAGCAATTTTTTGGGATTGCAATTTTTTTAAAAAATAAAAATTAGTAATATACAAAAAAGCAGCACAACTTTTAGGACAATCTAAATTTTCTTGTGCACAAAAAAAAATGCATAATAATTTAGTGTCACCCAAAAAACAGCCATTTTCTACATGTTTTCAAAAAATATTCATGAATTATAATCACTAATTAAAGGAATCAAAAAATATTCATTTGATGGATATACCCTAATCTCTATATATAGCTTAAAAAAATAGAAAGTTAAATAATAGATAAAAGCCCTGTAACTCCTTTACTTCATAAATAACACAATTAGATAATTTATAAAATATTTTTTATTAAAAAATTTTCATAAAAGCCAAGGTGCTTTACACTCTGTAGAGCAAACTGCATCGAAAAAGAGAACAGGCAAAAAATTCCAACAAAAAATTATTTTTTTAGGCTTAATTTCTACATAAAAAAAGTATGCATATATCAGCATAAAAAAAATAAAGTAACAATATACACATGCAATCCCCATATTTTTTTTCTATGCAACTGAGCAGCATAGAAATTCTATGCGTGCAGCCCCAACATCAACAATAATTCATTTGGTATATAAGATAGAAACCCATATTTTTTCTATGTGGGTAGGGTCAATTTAAACCCTAAATCTACCCACTTTCTCATTTTCCCTCCCTCACCCCACACTGCCGCCGGCTCCTCCCCTTAACCCATGGCCACCTTCTCATCTTCCACTCTCACCTCCCTCTACCTGGTCCGCCTCTAGCCCACCGCCTCCTCCCTTTTTCCTCCATCAGATCCCGCCATGCGCCCGATTTTCTTTCTCATCTCTGCACCAAATTCCTTCCTCAATTTCTCTACACCACCACCACACCTTCTCTGCAACCAATGCTGAGGAAGGCAATGGCGGAGGTCGGTGGGATGCAACAGTCAAGAAAGCAAGGAGCACGTGGATGTCCATAAGGCCCTCAGTTGATGTCGGAGTTCATCCCATCCACTTCCTATCCAAAGGTATGTTCTGACCCCCTCTCTTCCCTGATCTAAGTTTCCTTCTTTTTCTAGAATCCATTCCTCTTTTTTTTTTACATTTTTTTTCTTCTTTCACCCAAGGTCATCCCCCATTGTTGGTCCCTCTCTCAGCTACCATGAATTTGAGGCCAGCGGGAGGCTGCGTCCAGGAGAGCAGGGAGCACGTTGGCATCCATAAGGTCCTGGCTCAATGCCGGAGTTCATCCCATTTTCTTTCTATCCAAAGATATGCTCTGATCACTCTCTTCTCTGATCTAAGCTCCACTTTTTTTTCTAGAATCTATTCCTTATTTTTTTTGGCATTTTTTTTTCTTCCTTCACCCAAAGTCATCCCCCATAATTTTTTCTAGAATCTATTCCTCTCTCAATCACCATAATTTTTTTTTGTTCCCTTCCCTTAGGTGCTTTCCTTCCTTGTTCCCTGCTCTTTTTCTCTCTTCATTCTGATCAAAACCCTGTTGGTATTTTTCTGTTCTCAACCTTTTTTTTTCCCAGCATTCTCTTCTCCGAACGAACCCCCTTTGCAACCCCATTGTAACCCTAACCCTACCCCTAACTCGAGCCATACCCCCTAACCCTAACCCAAGACCTAACCCCAACCCCAACCCCAACCCCTATGGAAACCCTAACCCTCAACCTAAACCTAAACAAAATCCTAAACCTAGCCTAATCATCAAACCCAACCAAAACGTAACCCCTATCCGAACCCATGCTCACCCTAAATTCAACCCTGGTTTGTTTCCTAACCCCAGCACAGTGAATTCAGGTTCGACGGCCCACCGACCTGATACCCACAATCCGATTGCTGGATCCGTTAACCCGCCAACCCATATCGAATGATGACGAATCTCTGAACATGCTAATCCAAACATCCGAAATCTATTTTCCGCATGCATTAACCCAAGGATCCAACTCTATCCATTTTCTCTCTCTTTCCCCTCACTAATCTGTCACCCCATGTCTCCCACACCCGATCCATGTCTTTCTCCTCTCTGCTGGAATGTCGTCAAAGCTCAACAGCAACCATGGCCTTTGTTTTTGTAATGGCACTGTGGATGGCTACCAAACCTAGCATGCAACCCTTTATCCCTTTCCTCACTTCCTTCTCCACTGGAAGGCTGCTGAACTTGAGCAGCAACTGCGGCCTTTTTTTTTTTTTTTTTTAAGGATAGTGTGGATAGCTACCAAACGTTGGTAGCAACCCTCTATTTTTTTCTTCCCTCATATGATGTTAGTAACAGGAGTGGAAGGCTATCGAAATCCACACAGCAACCCTCCTCTATTTCTAATGAGAAACAAACTACTATATATTTCTCATATAATAAACCCAAAGCTTTACACAAACTGATGAGGGAACAAAATAACTTAGCAAATAAACGAACAAATCAAAAAAAATTGAAAAATATTCAGAACTCACCTTTCCTAACCGATTTTCCTCCATTCCTTTCCTGCCGAATACCAGAAAACCACTCTTTTCAATACCACTTTCCAATACCTTGATTCTTGAAAAGAATCAATAGAACACCCAAAAAGACTCACCTTCTCTAGCTCCCTTTACTCGATTTTTCTTGTCTGATGCCACCCTTTTCGATCTTTCCTCAATAAGCCTGATGAAAAATAAAGGAAGCAGTAATCAGAAATAGACCCACTAAAAAAAATACTCCCACCTCACTTTTTCTTCAGTATATATAGGCTAAAGCATAGAAAGAAACTGATAAGACAACCCATGCTTTACCATCAATATTTTTTATTTTTTTTCATAAATCTTCTCTCTAAGATTTTTTTGCATCTGCCCCATTTTTCGCTCCTTTTTTTTCTTGTGTGTGCCTCTCTCATGATAAAAAATGGCGGAATGGCATGGGAGAGATATCATGAATGGGTATGTACCTTTCTCTTTTGTGTAAGGTATCTCTTCGACTCTCCACTGCTTCTCCCTCCCTCCGTCCCTCCTGATGGAAAGGAGTGTATTCTTTTTTTTTTCTTTTCCTCTCCCTATTGTGGTAGGTGGAGGGCCAGCTGAGCCATCGAATCACCCCTCTTCATCCTTTTTTTTCCTCTCTTTTTGATGACAAGAAACGGCATTCGGGAGCCCCTTTTTTTTCGTGTCTCTCTTCGATGAGAGGAAACAGCATTTGGGAGTGCGCCGAATAAAAAGAAAAAAAAATATCAAGGGAGAAGACCTGGTAGGCTGCCACATGGCGCACAGAGAAGCCTAACACATGGTGCATTGGTGAGGCCGACAATCATTGTACTGAGGAAGCCCTGGCCTTAACTTTAATATATATGAAAGATATTTATTGTTGTCTTTAGTTGTTGATTTATCGCCATGCATGTTACTTATGGCATATATGGCTTACTCAAATTACTTTTTTGCACATTATGTTTTGTTCTATATTATTTATACAGAGCATATAGATATAATGGGTGACAATGATATATCCTGATTTTTTTTAATGAAATTCATGGATATGGAATCCATTTTATTTTATTATGTTGCCTGAGATGAATCTTTTCATGATTTAGTGAGCATCCTTGGATCTAACATGTGGAAAAGAAAGCAGGAATTCTCTATCAGATATCTCAGATGTACCTATCACTATTGTTAGTTAGTATGTTTGCTTATACTGACATATTGCATTTCTTTTAAGCATGTGGGTTTATTCTGTTTTCTGAAACTTAAGAGTTTGTGAAGCTTAATGTAAATTGTATTTGTGCCTATCATTTAGCATGCTTTAAATTGACATAGGCACTCCATTGTTATTGAAGTTTCTGAATGATAGTTGATGACATGAGATATCTTTTGCACTCTTTGATGGAAGGATTATATAGCACTGATTATTTTCTACTTGCATCCAAGATACTTTTTTTGAGACTGTCAGAATGACCCATACTGTACAAAATTTAAGTTCATCCAGTAACTGGTCTGAATATTTAATTTATTACAGCACTTATCTGTTAGAAAATATGTCCTAAAGTCAATCATTTGGATGATTGTGCTCTTTATAATTTGGATATGAATTATGAATTAATAAATATTATTTGACATTATTCATCATAAGGTGTGCATCTTCCTTATTGAACTCTAATATTGTGATGAAGTCTTTAGAACTATATGACAATCGATAAAGAAAAATTTATCGAATAGCTCTAAAATATATTCATAACCAAATGATACATCATTAAAGGACAATGACGTTTATCGAGTGTAAGTCATTGTGTGCCATATAGATTGATTGTCTTCTTAACTAAAGAGTGTGGAGACACTGGTATGACATGCAGGTAAGATGTAAGAAGAGTACATCATCACTGAATAAGTGATTCATCTGTGGAACGCTCTGCTATCAAGAGCAGCTCGCAAAGAATATAGGCATAAGTGTCCCTCCGATCTGAGATCACCGTAGTGACTTACAAGTAACTCACCGTGCTTTGGTGCTGGAATACCTAAATTTCTAATTCAGTGATGAAAGATTTTTGGACATAATCAAGTACTTGTGATAGTCGATGTGTGGATCAAGATGAGATTGACTCCTTCATATTTTAAGAGTTGATGCATCACTATATTTCAATTGAGTAAGACCTTGGCTGGGGCAATCTATGTGATATGTCACAGAATTTGAAAAAAATTAAAATATAATATGGATGACTAATTCAGAGTTGATAGTTAAATTTTAGGTCATCTTGAGCATTCAGGATCAAAGGGATGAATTATGTAATAACCATATTCATAGGTTCTTGAGTGTTACTTTGCAAACATTCGATCTATTCGTATGTTGAGAACCATTGCTAGATGGTAACTTTGATTAATATAAAAAATAGTTTTCTATGTTACTGGCTTAGAATTCGAACCTATGGAGATTCACAAAAGTTAGGTAAAGTAAGAAAGAATTGACCTAATATCTATGTATTCAATTTGAAAGTACGAGACTTAATTGAATAAATAGATTAGCTTAATTAAAAAATAAGTTAGAGAATATTATGGGATTAAAGAGTTGTCTATGTCTAGCTAGCACTAGATATGAGGTACAGGTTTAATTTCAGAGATGATGATGATCTGATCAATGATCCAAGAGATTCATGAAAGATTGAATTTATATTCTAATTAATTTTAGATTAGATCTGATTTAATTAAAATTTAATTAAATTAAAAATTTAAGTTAGATTTGAACCAGAATTATGATTAGATTATGATTGACAGGCTCTTCAAGTTTGATTCGAATCATGTTCGAATCAGATCAAATTTGAGTCCATTTGGTTTAGAACCAAAGAGTCCCAAAACCCTGAGATTCTCTCTCATAGGAGTTTACCAAAAGAGGAGAGGAAGTGCTAAAAATTTTTGCTCAAGTGTATGTGCGCGTGAAGGTGTTCACGTGAAAGAATTTGGGTGCTCTCCTTTCTCTCTTACAGTTCTTTCTTGGATTAGGATACAACTAATTTAAAATAGTTTTGTATTAGGAGTCCTTATCTAATCAGATCTTGTGGGTATCCACATAGATTTAAGGAGGGGAGTCAATCGGTGGTTAGAAGTCTTAGCATTTTGTATGACAAACCAAGAAAAACAACCACCGATAGGAAGTGTTGTGCGACAACATAAGGAGGGTGGTTTTCCTTTGGCGTGGCTTCTTCCTAGGCACTGATTCTTGGCATGAAGAATCCTATCCAGGGTGCTCCCTTGCTATGAGATAAGATCTCATTCTCTACTTACTTTCTTTCTGAAGATTAATACCTGAAGAGATCATTCCTCTTCCCTATAGAGTCTGACGTGCGCATGAAGTAGAGGGTCTGTGCGTTCAGACCTTACAAAGCATCGGATTTAAGTTTTTCTAAGAATTTTGATCTCTATTCTACTGTAAATAAGGTAACCCATAATTGTTATATAATCTTTAGAATAAAAAAATTTTCAGATGCACCCTAGCGATCTGATTAGATCGGATAATTTTTTTCTTCAACTGGTATCAGAGCCAGATTGATATATGGATATATATATATTAATTTTTTTGATATTTTTGTATGAGATATATAATCAAATTTTTATGGTAGATAATAAATCTGATTTAGACCTATTAATATAAAATTTATGATCTGATTTTGACTAGATTTTAAGAACCTAATCAATGGTTGATGATGGTTTGTTATAAATTTATTATAACAGAATTTTCTTGATGCAGATTTTTATTAAAATAACAACCAAATTAAAATCTATTTTAAATTTATTTTAATAAAATTTTTATAGTATTATTTTGGATTAGAAGTTAGACTTAATCAAGATCTGAATTGACAGATTTTCAAATCTGATTTTAAGCAAAATTCTGCACAACATCAAATCAGGTCTAATCAAAATTTTATTTTCATGTGTTCATGTCTGTGTTTGAATTATTTTTCTATATAATTTTAGATTTGAATTAAATATTTTATAAGCTGTATAAATTTAGTCAGATCTAAAATATATATGATACATTGATCTAATTTGATTAGATGTAAAATATCAATGATATGATCATGTTTATAAGTGCATGTCTGAATTTTTTTGCATATCGCATATATAAATTGTTAGACAATGTACATATAAATATAATTAATTTTAAAAATTAGATTTTTAAACTTAGTAGCCTAGTACTTGAATTGAGATGATCACTAAGCCATCCGATCATAAAAGGAAGCAGAGATTGAGTCCATCTCTTACCCATTCGGCGATTCTTTTATGACATGCAGGGGTGCCACTGTGATTAAGTCTCATAAAAAAAAATAATGAAAAAAATTTTAAAATTATTTTGATCATGAATATATTTAGATCTAAAGTGATTTATGATTTATTATAATTTTAATGAAATAAATTTAGATATGAAAATTTATTTTATGATCTGAATTGAATATTACATATGATGTAATTGGTAGTGATCTAAAAGCTGCATGATATATATGATGTATGTATGAAATTTAGATCAAATTGATACATGTTTAATTATGAAATATAGATCTAAAAATTAGATTTTAGGATCTGAAAATTATATGAATGCTACACTTGAAATCCTAATAAAATAGTTCTACAAACTAGAAAACATATTTCACATATTTAATTTGAAATTAAGTGATCTAGATTTGAGATTTGAAGATCTTAAGACATCTCATAAATCGATGGGCAATGGGTTAGCATGAATTAAGTCTTCTAACTGGATTAGATCTAGGATTAGAAATAAATATAGACTAATTAAAAAAATTAATTAAATCTAATTAGGAGTTGAATTAGATTAGATCAAAATTTTTCTAAATCAATCTCAATAGTTGTAGCTTGATCAAGTCCATATTTTTGACCATACCAAATGGATCGGATCGTGGCTCAATGGTTTAGCCCAAGTCTTTTGGTTGATCGAATCAAAACTAATCGACCAATTAGTGTCTAAGATAAGTTTGACAATATTGCTTGACAATATGATCTATAGTTTTTAATTGGCAGTCTACTTATCTGACCATTTCGATGATGTCTAAGGCAAGTTGAGGTAAATCCTCCCATCGAGTTCACTTATCTGGCTAATTTGATAGATTAAATTTTGATTAGATCGCTAATTGATTTAAGTTGACTCATGCCATTAAAGTAAATCAGTGTGACTGATTTAGGTGTCTCTTGACCAGGCTTGTCTCTAGTCCAATTCAATGATTTGGTGAAGTCAGTAGGAAGACTTTTGACTACTGATCAATCTTTTCTCTTATTCTCAAATCATTAAATTAGTTCGACTAATTTAAGTACTCTTGGATCAGCTTATCTCTAGTCCTCTTCATGACTTGGTGAAGTCAGTGAGAAGATTTAGACTCATCAGTCCAATGGACCAGCTTGTCTAGTCCTTTTCGTGACTTGGTAAAGTCAGTGGGAGGATTTAAAACACATCGGTTAATTACTTGTCAAATTATTAATCAAATCTTCTAAATTATTAGGTCTATAAAATGAGCTAGTTATGAGAATAACTAGATCATAGCCTTCCATTAAGTTGGATGATAATGGATCTATTAGTCTGATAATCATTGGAGGTCCAAAGGTCTGGTGCTTATCTGCTATTAAAATTATCCTTCATAATATGATAATTCAGTCGTATCTTTCTGATAGGTGGTTAGGTTGGTCATCCAAAGTCAGATCTGATCATTCATTAGTTAGATGCACTGAGTATGGTCATATTAGTGGTTAGACCTAACCAAAATTTTTAGTGGAGGCTAAAGCCTACTGAAAAGAAACTTGAGGCAAAATCATTACTAAAATAAATAAATAATTGATTAAGAATCCACCCACAGATGCACATGGGTTGGCCGACCAAAGTCGAGCCCATATGCAGTATGTGTGGATTCTGGTATCCACTAAAGAATTAAGATAATTTCTCGAATTGGAGGTAGAGGCTACTAATTCATATAAAATAGTGGGAGGACCTTTAGACTAAAATTCAAGTCTTTAAGATTAAATAACTCATATACTAATAGGTCTTATTGTTTTCTTTTCAATGATAGTTAGTAATTTATCGGTCCGCTCACTGTTGGACAGTGACAAGCTTAGAAGATCAAATTTTGATAATTGATATCAAAAGTTGAGAATAGTTCTCAAGCATGAGAGGATCCTATATGCGATCACAGATCCAGCACCTAAAGTATCAACTCCAAATATAGATGCAACGGTTAAAGATACTTATCAAAAGTGGCTCAATAATTGTATGACAGTACGTTGCATAATGAGAGCTGCCATGAATAGCAAATTTAGTTATAAATTCGTTGATGCTCAGTCAAACAAAATACTTTAAAGGTTAAACCAATCTTTGGGCACACTTGAGGATATGTCCTCAATAGAGCATCGATCCTCTGAGAGAGGAAAGATAAGTATGGTGCAGTGGTATCGTGCTAAGTCTTTCAAGTCCAATTGAACTAACCAGTCTAAGGCAGATCAGAGTCAGGCAGAATGCTTCTTTTGCAATAAGCTAGGACACTGAAAGAGAAATTATCCTCTATGTCTAGTTTTTTTTGACTCGAATAGGTTTAGAAAGAGAAATCACTAAAGAATTGCTGGACAAGATACTTATATGATAATACGTTATAATTTCTGTCTGTGATACTACTACTTAGATATTGGATACTTTAAGTCTGATTCATATCTACAATTCATTGCAGGGACTTCAAGTTAGTAAAAAATTTGAGAAGAGCGAATGATTCCTAAATATTGGAGATGGAAGAGCTGTTCCAGTTCTAGCTATAAAAAAAGTTCAGCTTGTTCTCAATTCAAATGTTATTATTTTAGATGATTGTCATTATTATCCATTTTTCTTATGAATATTATTTCCATAGGCCTTTTGTCCAAGGATGGTCATAATTTCTCAATAAAAAAAAATTTCTGTGATATCATTATGAATGGTATCATAGTTATACATGGACAATTAAAAGTTATACATGGACAATTAAAAGATAGCATGTATATTTTATCACAGCTTGTTAGTGTAATGTACACATTAAACAAACATCCTAGAATAGATAATGGCACAGATGCCTACCTTTGACATTATAGGCTCGATCATATAAACAAGAATAGGATAAACAGGTTAACTAAAGAGAAAATCCTCAACATCGATGATTGTGAATCATTACCGACCTGTGAGTCCTATCTTCTTAAAAGGATGATCAAGTTATCATTTATTGAAAAGAATGAACGAGCTAATAATGTTCTAAGTCTAGTACATAGTTATGTATGTGGACCTATGAACATAGACGCCAGAGGAGGATATTACTACTTTATTATATTTACAGATGACCTATTAAGGTATGGTTACGTCTATCTTATGAAGCATAAATCTGAATCATTTAAAATATTCAAACGATTTCATAATGAAGTAGAAAAATAAATTGAAAAGAGTATTAGAATTTTTCGATCTGATCGAGGAGGTGAATATATTTTTAATAAATTTTTGACATATCTAGAAGAGAATGAGATTCTCTCGCTATGGACACCTCCTGAAAGGAGGAATCGAACTCTATTAGACATAGTTCAGTCCACGATAGGGTTTGCGAGTCTGTCGATTTTTTTTGGAGTTATGCTCTTGAGACTGCTTGTTATGTTCTGAACAATATTCTGAGTAAATCGGTCATAAAAACTCTATATGAGATATAGACTGGGCGTAGATCGATACTCTCTTACCTTAAGATTTGGAGTTGTTCGATTTATGTAAAATATTTACAGATCGATAAGCTTAGATCTTGATCCGATAATTATTTAATTGTAGGGTACCCTAAGGAGTCTAGGACATACTACTTCTACCATGCTGAAGAATAAAAAGTGTTCGTCAGTAATAGGGTATTCTTTTTAGAAAAGAAGTTTCTTATGGAAGGAACTGATGCCACAAAGGTTGAATTTGAGAAAGTTTGATAGGTAGAAGAATTGACACAAATAAGTGAAAATATAGAATCAAATTTGATTAGATCAAACCCGGAGTCCATTATTGAGGCATCTTTAAAGAGATTTCATAGAGTACTACGTCAGCCGGATAGATACTATAATTTCTTAGTCTGGGATGGTGATCTTGTTGAATTTGATGAAAACAATGAGGATCCGATCACCTACGTGATGCCATACAGAGATCTGACTCTGACAAGTGGCTTGATGTAATAAAATCTGAGATAGAGTCCATAGAGATCATTGGTGTATGGACACTAGTTGATCTACTCAAAGGTATAAAATCCATAGGATGTAGATGAATTTTCAAAAAGAAAATGAGACACAAACCAAAAGATAGAGACCTATAAAGCCCATTTGGTTGCCAAGGGATATCGTTAGTATTATGGTATTGATTATGATAAGATATTTTCTTCTATGTCAATATTCTTGGAGTGGGAACATGCATTTTGATAAAATCAAAACGTATGGTTTCGTTGAGAACGGATAAGAACTATTCATTTATAAATAGATTAATTATTTTATAATCATATTTTTTGTACTGTATGTAGATGACATACTCTTGATAAAAAATAATATTTCTGTTTTATAAAGTATAAAGTTATGGCTATCATCATAGTTCTCCATGAAAGATTTAGGAAAAGCATCCTATATCCTAGGGATAAAGATCTACAAGGATAAATCTAAGAGGCTACTTGGATTGTTTCAATCTACGTACATAGATACCGTACTGAAATGGTTCAGTATAAAAAATTTTAAAAAATACTATCTCTCGATAGATCATGAAATTACTCTCTTTAAGAAGGATTGTTCGACAACTCTTCAAGAGAGAGAGCATATGAGTAGAGTCTCATATACTTCGATAGTAGGATCTATCATGTACGTCATGATATATTTTAGATCGAATGTGGTATACTTACTAGGGGTAGTGTGTAGGCACCAGTCTGATCTGGATGAGAATCATTGGAAGATTATAGAGATAGCCCTTAAGTATTTGAGAAATACTAAAAGGACCAATGACTAATCCATGGAGACACTGACTTGAAACTTGTGGGATATATTAATTTTAGTTTCAATCAGATCATGATGATGGCAAAAGTATGTCGGATTATGTTTATCCTAAATGGAGGAGTGATATGCTGAAAAAATTTCAGTTAGTTCACTGTAGCCGATTCTATGTGCGAGACAGAGTACATTACGGCATGTGATGCTGTAAAGGAAGTAGTTTGATTATGAAAGTTCATTAATGAGTAATAGAGTGGCATCTTCTATTGATGGTCTAGTCTTGCTGTATTATGATAGCACTGGAGCCATAGCTCAGGATAATGAATAGTAGTCCCACCAGAGAATCAAACACACTCTGCATCGCTATCACCTTGTACGAGATGTCATGGACAAAGATAACGTCGATCTTCGAAAGATCGATGAAAAGGAGAACTTGGCCGACCTATTTGCTAAAGTCTTCGAAATCAAAGAGTTTGTTGAACACAAGTGAAAGATGGATATTAGATACTGTACCGATTGACTTTAGTTTATATGGAAGTTAGAAAATGTGTCCTAAAGTCAATCATTTGGATGATTATACTCTTTATAATTTGTATATAAATTATAAATTAATAAATATTATTGGGCATTATTCATCACAATGTGTATATCTTCCTTATTGAACTCTAATATTGTGATGAAATCCTAAGAACTATATGATAATCGATAAAGGAAGATTTATCGAATAGTTCTTAAACATGTTCATGATCAAATAATACGTCATTAAAGGATGATGATATTTATCAAGTATAGGTCGTTGTGTGTCATATAGGTTAGTTATTTTTTTAACCAAAGAGTGTGGAGACACTGGTATGGCATATAGATAAGATGTAAGAAGACATCATTACTGAACAAGTAACTCACCTGCGGAGCGCTCTGATGTCAAGAGCAGCTTATGAAGAATATGGGCATAAGTATCCCTCTGATTTGAGATCACTACGGTGACTTGCAAGCAACTTACTATACTTTGGTATCGAACTATCTGAATTTTTAATTCAGTGATGAAAGATTTCTGGATACAGTCAAGTACTTACGGTAGTCAGTGTGTGGATCAAGATGGGATTGACCCCTCCATATTTTAGGAGTTGATGTATCACTGTATTTCAATTGAGTAAGACCTTAATGGGAGCAATCTATGTGATATGTCATAGAATTTGAAAAAGATTGAAATACAATGTGGATGACTAATTCAGGATTGATAATTAAACCCTAAGTCATCCTGAGTATTCAGGATCAAAAGGATGAATTATGCGGCAATCATATTCCTAGGTTCTTGAGTATTGTCTTGCAAACGTTCGACCTATCCAGACATTGAGAACTATTGTTAGATGGTAACTTCGATTAATACAGAAAATAGTTTTCTATGCTATCGACTTAGTATTCGAACCTACGGAGTCACACACAAAAGTCAGACAAAGTAGGAAAGAATTGACCTAATATCTATGTATTCAATTTGAAAGTATGAGACTTGATTGAATAAATAGATTAGCTTAATTGAAAATTAAGTTAGAGGTCATATGAGATTAAAGAGTTGTCTATGTTTAGTAGCACTGGACATGAGGTACAGGTTTAATTTTGAAGATGATGATGAGCTGATCAATAATCCAAAAGATTTATGAGAGATTAAATTTATGTTCTAATTAATTTTAGATTAGGTCTGATTTGATTAAGACTTAATTAGATTAAAAATCTAAGTTAGACTTTGATCAGAATCCTGATTAGATTAGGATTGATAAGCTCTTCAAGTTTGGTTCAAATTAGGTTCGAATTGGATTTGAATCAGATCAAATTTGAGTCCATCTGATTTAGAACCAAGGAGTTTCAAAATTCTAGGACTCTCTCTCATGGGAGCTGACCAAAAGAAGAAAAGAAGTGCTAAAAATTTCTGCCCAAGTGTATGTGCACGTGAAGGTGTTCACATTAAAGAATTTGGGCGCTCTCCTTTCTCTCTTACACTTCTTTCTTGGATTAGGGCACAACTAATTCAAAATAGTTTTATATTAGGAGTCCTTATCTAATCAGATCTTGTGGATGTCCACATCTATTTAAGGAGGGGAGTCAATTGGTGGTTAGAAGTCTTAGCTTTTGTGCGACAAACCAAGAAAAACAACCATCGATAGGAAGTGTTTTGTGACAACATAAGGAGGGCGGTTTTTCTTTGGCGTGGCTTCTTCCTAGGCGCTGGTTCTTGGCGTGAATAATCCTATCCAGGGTGCTCCCCTGCTATGAGATGAGATCTCATTCTCTCCTTGCTTTTCTTCTGAAAATTAATGCCTGAAGAGATCATCCCTCTTCCCTATAGAGCCTAACGTGCGTGCAAAGTAGAAAGTTTGTACGTTCAGACCTCGCAAGGCATCGAATTCAAGTTTTTCTGAGAATTTTGATTTTCATTCCACTGTGAATAAGGTATCCCATAATTGTTATGTAATCTTTAGAATAAAAAAATTTTCAGATGCACCCTGACGATCTGATCAGATCGGATAATTTTTTCCATCATTATCATATAGCCCATGTTCATCAATTTTCCACAATCTTAGAGATCTCATAATGGAACTATTGCATCATATGTCTATCATGCAAAATACATGTCAAATGGTTTGTTAATAATGTTCTTTTTTGGAGAATAACTGTGATTGTATACATGTAATGTATGATACAAATTCTGTAGATGACTTTCCTACATGTACCTGTATCATAGCATTTAAGTTATATGGTCTGATCTCTTTTAGTACAAATCTTGCCCTATAATCAAATTTGGTAATGCTGTAAATTTGATCATGTGAACTTTTTTTTCCTAATAGCATATCAAATTTAGAATAACTTTAGACCTTTATTTAAGAAAAGATTAGTGGAGTCTGTTAGTGAAGGGCACTGGGCCATGCCTGGTATGACCCGACCTAGGCCCACTGGGTCTAAGGCTAAACGGGCCATGCCAGGCATGGCACAATTAGCATCAGGCCCTAGCTTGGCACGGCCCTAGGTCCGATGGGTGGTGGGCCATGCTAGGGACGGCCGTCAGCTACAGTGCCGTGCCTAGCATGGCCCATAAGAAGGGGGTCGAGCTGGGCTGGAATTTTTTGAACCACGGCCCAGGCCCGGGCCCGGCACGGCTCATAAGGGCATGGGCCAGCACGACCCATAGGCCAGGCACGGCACGACCCGTGTATCAGCTCGGCCCCCTTGAAACGGGCTGTTTGGAGTGTAGGGTGCGGGCACAACGATCGGGGGAGGGCAGAGGAATTTTGGGAGGGGCGGTCGTCTGCGCCGCACCCGCCATCCACCTCTGGCTCCATGCAACCGCCACCCTCCCTCCCCTCCCCTCGGGAAGCCTGATCCTGTTTTTGTTCAAGCTAAAGTAGGAGATTAAGAGATAATAAAAGTTACTTTTTTTCTTTGTAGTATATGTTCAAACTGATGTTATATATAAGGCCAGTTTTATAAAGGATTTCGATGGTAAAACCCTCTCTCAAATGCTCATGCCACTGTGCGAGTTGTAGCGGTGTGAGTTGGTTCCTTAAGGTTTTGAGAGCTTAATCTTGGTAGAAGCATGATATCTTGTAGGCTTGGGAGAGTTGGGTGAAGGTTAGGAGGAATAAGGAGAAGAATGTGAAGAAGAAAATGATGGATTGTTGAGAGAGACAGAGAGAGGGAGGAGGAGTGTTTTTCTTTAGTACCAGGGGAAGAGAGAGAATGAAGAAGAGTTGGGTTTTACGGGAAAAAGGTGGAGTGCTTTATTTGAGGATAACATCAAGTTTAATACTTTAGAGAATTATCTTCAACTTAGGTAGCAAAAGGCTCTACATTTTCCATCCAAAGTGGATAATTTTATAACAAAGGAAACATAGAAAAAAATTAGGCGGTCTCTGCCGTTGTGTATGTTTTTATATCTTATATTTGTTGTAGTTTTTAGTTGTTGATATATCGCTATGTATGTTACTTATTGCATATATGGCTTACTCGAATTATCTTTTTGCACATTGTATTTTGTTCTATATTATTTATACAGAGCAGATAGATATAATGGGTGACAATGATATATCCTGATTTTTTTTATGGAATTCATGGATGTGCAATCCATTTTATTTTATTATGTTGCTTGAGATAAATCTGTTGATGATTTAGCGAGCATCTTTGGATGGAATATATGAAAAGAAAAGCAAAAATTTCCTATCAGATGTCTCAGATGTACCTATCACTGTTGTTAGTTAGTATGTTTACTTGTACTGATATATTGCATTTTTTTTAAGTATGTGGGTTTATTCTGTTTTCTATAACTTATGAGTTTGTAAAGCTTAATATAAATTGTATTTGTACCTATCATTTAGTATGCTTTAAATCAACATAGGTACTCCATTGTTATTGAAGTTTTTGAATGATGGTTGATAACATGAGATATCTTCTACACTCTTTGATGGTAGGATTATATGGCACTGATCATTTTCTACTTGCATGCAAGACACCTTTCTTGAGACTGTTAGAATGGCCCTTACTATACAAAATTTAAGTTCATCCAATAATTAGTCTGAATATTTGATCTATTGTAGCACTTATCATGTAGCCCTTTTTCATCAATTTTCCACAGTCTTAGATATCTCATAATGGAACTATTGCATCACATGTCTATCATGAAAAATACAAGTCTAATGGTTTGTTAATAATATATTTTTTTGAAAAATAATTGTGATTGTGTACATGTAATGTATGATACAAATTGTGTACATAGCTTTCCTACATGTACCTGTAGTATGGCATCTAAGTTACATGGTCTGATCTCTTTTAGTATAAATCTTGTCCTGTAATTAAATTTGATAGTACTGTAAATTTGATCGTGTGAACTTTTTTTTCTCCTAATAGCATCTCAGATTTAGAATAACTTTAGACCTTAGTTTAAGAAAAGAGTAGTGGGGTCATGATATCATCTCAGTTTATACTCCATAGTTCACCATACCTGCTACATTCTAAACACCATAAATTATTAATTTTTAAATAATTTTATTATTTTAGTTTATTTTTATCTAAACTATTACTTTGAATGTTTGATTTATTTTTCTGTTTGCTTCAATTAAATTATAAATTAAATTATTATATTTATAGCTTGCTTTATATTGAAATCTATTATTGTGGTGGCTATTCTTTTGTATTTGCAAAATCAATAGACTTGGGCATCGTCCGACCACTATGCTAGTTATTTTATAAAATAATCCAACTATCCTTATTTCTGTCTTCTTCCTCTTGGATTGCTTTCCTTTTCGATCCTCCTTTTCGATCCTCTTTTTCCTCCTCACCTTCTCCTTCTCATCGTCCTCCTCCTCCAAGTCTGTTCATGAGCCTTCTCTCTCTATCTTTGTTCATTCTGCATCGATGATCCCTCCTTCCCCCTTTTCCTCTTTATTCTCACATGCTTCTTTGCCTCCCCTTTCAAGTCCGTCCATGAGCCCTCCTCCTTTATAGTGGCTTCCTCCACCTCTATACACCTTATCATTTTTTTTCTCCTCTCTCACTTCTCTTCCTCCTCCTACAAGCCCACTCATGAGTCATCTTTCTCCATGACAACTCCCTCCACCTTGTCCCTTCCTCATCGGCAACCTCTCCTTCCTCTTTTCTTCGTCCTCCTCACCTACTTCTCCTGTTTATCCTCTATTTCATCTAAGTCTGCCTATAACCCCTTTTTCCTCCTCTCCTTTCTTTTCATCTACTTCTCCTCCTTCTCCAAGCTTGCCCATGACCCCTCCTCTGTAGTGGCTCCCTCCACTTCCATCCTTCCTTATCAGTGGCCTCTTGTTCTCTCTCCTCAGTCACTTCTTCTTCTCATTTTTCTCCTCTAAGCTCACCCATAAGCCCTCTCTCTCCATCTACGTCTCTTCCTTACCAATGACCCCTTCTTCCCTCTTTTTCTTCCTCCTAACTCCTCTTTCAATCCCGCCTATGAGGCCTTTGACGCCGTCCTCCCCCTCCATGCCTATCTCAGCGACTTCATCCTCTCCCTCCATGACGGCTTCCTCCACCTCCACCCTTTCCTCGCAGTGATCCCTCCTATATGACCAAGCATATTTTTATCCATTGAAATGGAAAGCTAATATCATTTGTTAGTAAGACCACTTTGGAACATCTTAAAAACTTGAAAGACTAGTTTGATATTTTTAAAGTCAAGGAGGTGTAAGTGAAATTAGATTAAAGTTAAGGAGATGTTTCTATAATTTATCCCAAAACCTATATATAAGTAAATGGGGAATACTAGATCGAAAAATAGAAAATAAACTTAAAATATGGGGCATGCATAAAACATAAACTTAAATGGATACAAGAGCAAAATACAATATACCAACTATATACGTGCTAAAGATGGCAATCAAATAAAAGACTCGATTTAAAATTTTCTTTAAAAATACATAGTATAATCCAAACCTTGGGATACATGGAACAAATTTGAGTAGATTTGAGTATTTGTAAATTAAAAATCAGATAAAATATATCATTTATGGTCTTTGAAATCGTAACATATATACTTTTGACTATCACTTTGGTATAGATTTTGCCAAAAAAATAACTTAATATTCAATTTTGCAAGAAAATATTAAATTATCTTTTTTTTTAGTTTTGTTCATGTGTAGTCTCTCCTTGATCAAATTACTTATTGTATATTGAACAACATATTTCTCAGTATGGTAACCTAACCATATACGGTGCTAAAAATCATACTTAGCTTGATGAAGTTGAGGTGGGCTTTACAGGTAAGGAGGAGATTCTAGATGATAGCAAAGAAGAGGGTGATGGGGTTGAAGATGAGGAGACATGAGAAAGAGGGTTGCAGAGGAGGATGATGGTATTCATAGAGTGGAACTAAAAGGAGTAGGAAAGGAGATAGGTGGTGTTCTTGTGGCTTCGGGAAAGTGACCTCTATTAAGAGAAAGAGGAGGAGGTGGGATTGGTGGTGAGCAAGGATTGAGAGGAGATGAGGGGGATTTATGGGTGGAGTGGATAAGTTTTTAGAGGATGTATCATTTGCTCTATACACATTTTAATAGACGATACATATCTAATATAATGATATACATATGCCTTTTCGTGAGTAGATATTTTTGCTTTACCCACCATCCATCTATTAATAAACCGATACAAGTACCTGAGGCATTGTTTCTATGCAGCACATCACACTCCACCTTATCCATGACCCTATCAAGGAAGGAAAGGAGAAAAGGTGGACAAAATGGTGGGCAAGGACAAGGAGAGTGGATGTCATGGCTGCCAATTAATAAGGACATTGATATTTGTGAGGGGCCACTATCAACCATTGGATGGTTTTTTCATAGTTACTGTCTTCTTTTTGGTGCCTTTCTTGTTATTGGATTTTTTCTTTTGAGATTGATTCTTTTGTTGATGTTGAGGAGGATTTCAAGGACTAATAATGCATCATTCTTAGTCTTGACAAGGGAACTACACTTGGATCTTAGAGAGATTACTAGTTTGGCCCACATCATTAAACCTTACATGGGATAAGTGGCGACGTTTTACTATCGATGGCAAATAATAATATTCTCTGTACAATAGCCATATGTCATGATATATATTTCTAATAGTATGTGTTTTATTTAAAGTATGAGTTAGAAGCCTAGATAGTAAATATAATTGTGTCAAGAAAAGATATGCATGCATCGAGTAAAAATTAAGTATGCACCAAGGTTTGGAGTTGGTGTGACAATAAATGCAAGTCTTGGTCATGTGTAGTATTGTATTGGATGTCGAGTAAATCTATAATAAGATATCATATCTAATTTATGACAAGTAAATTATGTCTTGATAAATATTATGAGCATGCCAAATTAGGTAATATATCTATTACCCAAAAACTAGGCCAGAAGTGCTTGTGTTGGTTTCTTGATAGGTGGAGTATGGGTGAAACTTAACAATGTACCCATAGAAAGACAGGTGTACACCATTATGTATCATTTGTACATTATATGTCAAAAATCATGTCTCAATTTAGATGATATCAATGTATCCATTTGTATATATATACAAGTGCAAATGACATATCCTTCAAAACTCACCACCATCTCTACATTTTTTTCTTCCCCCACCCTGACTACTACTACATGTATCATCTTACAGTCATTGCCTTCATCTTCATTGGCCTCAGAATCAATCACCTTCCAATGCCTCTTGATCTCCTCTTTCCCCTCTTTGCCTGTCATCTTATCCATCACCTCCTACCATTCCCCTCCACTGAGATCAGCCTTCTCTTAAGTAATAATATCTATCTCTCTCTTTCTTATTCCCATCACTTTATCTCCTTCATGGACATCACCATCCGACCCCCTTGTGAGTCACACATCATCTTTAAGCCCACCTCTCTCTTTTTGCTCCTATTTGAGAGGTATTAATGATATCACTACTCCTTTCTAGGCACTCTCTCCTATCTTATGGAGTCTATCTCATCGAATTAAGCATAACTATTATAATTGTCTATATCTCAGACACCTTATCCAAAAGGCACTATTAGAATACAAGAGGTAATTCGATTCGAGAGAGACTAAATATGAATAATAAAAAAGAGAAATGATTAGATCTTGCAAAATCAATTATGAAATGGATTTTTTGTAAAACCAACTATTATATTTGTTGTTGACATACTTAATTATATTACTTTTCAAAATGAGTGACTTATTATACCTCTTAAGAGGTCTTTAAAATGGATCGAATATGAATTAGATATTAATATATCCATATTTGTATCCATATTTATTTTTATGAATATAAAAATAGATATGGATATTTAATAGATACTAAAATTAGTATCCATATTTATTTAAATGGATACAGATATGAATCAGATACTAAGCGCATCCATATTTATTTTGAACAAAGATGGAGACAAGTTAGATATCAATTATATCAATTTTTTATCCAAATATAGATATAAGTTGGATATTATTTGGATATAAATTGGATTTTAACAGAATTCAATAATAAAGTTTAACATTAATTATATAATCAGAAAGATAGGAATAGAATTTACTATGGAGATTGCACATGACATATATTTAACTAATGATTTAAGGCATAATAAATTTGCATGAGACCGACTTAGTGTTTAGGTCATTAGTTCGACTGTAAGAAAAATCTTATATAAGTGTAAGAATTATAGAAGTTGTTAATATCTTGAATATTTAAAACTAAAATTTTTAATAAATTGATATTTTATATACAATCAATAGTTATCTAATATATTTTTAAAATTAATTTAATATATTATTATTGATATTTTAATATTACTATAAATATATGCATATATACTTTTTAGAATTAAATTAATTTAAGTGAATAATAAATATTTTTGTATTTTATAAATACTTAGAATTATTTCATACTAAATAAATAATTTGAATTAATAATGAGATATCAACTAATTTGTCGATTAATTTAAATTCATATATATAATTCCTATAATAATGGTTATTGAAAAAGAAATCAAAGTCTTTGGGACTTTTTTCATGAATAGGTTCTATCATTTAGAATTAAAAATGTATATTCAATTTTTATTTTTAATCCAATAAAAAGGATTTTTTATAAAAATGATGATCAAAATATAAAATATCATAGTATATGTTAAATTATTATTTAATTATCTGAATTTATATAAGTAAGTTAAATAAACTAGCAATATAAAATAGTAAGCTTTTAGTAGCTTGGTGGTTGAGCACTTCCTATATAAGTCAAAAAAAATTAGTTTAAATATTAAAATTTATGATTTATTTTAGAGAATTATTTTTACTTGATATCTGGGTTCGAATTTGACTTTATAGGATTTGTTGTTTATTTTAGAGAATTATTCTATGGGTAGCCGAATCTATAGATCTTTAAAATTCCAATTCGAATCTGTATCCAATAAGATTCATAAGATGATATTTGAATCCAATCAAATACTATCCGTTGCCCGAAGAATTGATTTTGATGACTACAATACATTTGAAGAGAGTACTAATGATTTTTATTTTTAGAGAAGTTTAAATGTGCATTTCAGTATATGCAAGAATTTTTAGATTGATAAAATGCTTAGAGAAGGCCAAAGCTTCAATTTCATTAAGTTAGAGACCAAAACTATGTTATTCAGAAGCCTTAAGATCATTTGAGAAGATTTTGAAATGTTTGGAGATAATTTTGGGAGCTTTAGATGACAAAAATTGAAGAAAACCAAATCTGAGCGAAAGGGGACAACCTCTAGATCGACCCTTTTTGAAAAGAGACAATTGGCATGCTGTTTTTGATCGACATGCAAAATGGGGATGACCCATGGGTCGATCTCTTTGCCAGAGGTCATCCGATGGGTCGACCTCTATTGTTCCACAAGCCAAAAATAAAAATGGATGTTTTTGTTGTGTCGCAGAGATCGACTCATGGGATGACCTTTGTTCCAGGGGATGATCTATGGGCGACCCCTGAGACGAAAACCTCCATAATGGCTAATTTTTCAGCCCACTTTTGATGCATTTAATGCTCTTTAATTATTCTTCAATAGCTTTAAACAACTATTAAACTTCCTCGGGCACTGATTAAAGGTATAAAGACATTCAAAAGGAGAGAAAACTCAAAAGATATCAAAGAAAAAAAGATTGAAAAGTTTTTCAGCTCCAAGATAAAGAAGCTTTCACTTGAAGCTCCACCACCTCTCAAAAGGAGATTCAGCTCTTCAATTCCATCTGAGGGTATTCTTAAAGGCTTCTCCTACATTAAGTAAAGTGTATTTAAAGTTTCATTGTGCTCATTAAGAAGCTAAACTTGATTTACATTGTTATTTTTCTTGTTTCTTGCTTGCTGCTCTGTGTAAAAGTTTTAGGGATTTCAAAACTTGAGAAAGCTTGATTCAAGCCTTAAATTGAAGTGTATTGGATTAATTTGTATCAGATAAATAAGTGTCTAGCTTGAAAAAGCTAGATTGGTGGGATCCGACGTTGTAATCATTGTATATAATTAGTGGATTGAAATTTTTGAGTAATAGCTTGGGGAGTGGATGTAGGTACAAGGTTGGCACCGAACCACTATAAATCCTTCTTGTTTGTAGTGACTTATCTTCTCTTCTTGCATCCTTGTGTTATTCACTTATTTACTTGTTTCATTATTCCATACATTGTTCACTATTGCCACTACACATTATACTTCAAACTCTTAACATATTTTTGTGGTTCACTCTTTATTAAAATTTTTAACAATCTAATTCACCTCCTCTTTTAGATCGCATAGCTAGGCAACAAGTGGTATCAAAATCTGATGTGCTAGCCCCATCTTGATTTCACCATCAAGAGCTAAAGATTTAGGACAACCCAAGTTGGTGCTTTATTTGCCAAAAGGCAACCCACAATCTGACATCCACTTTTTAATGGGTCCAATTATACCTATTGAAAAGTTCAGATGAAGATTTTTGTTCAAACACTCGACTATGATATATGGAGTATCATAGTTAATAGACCACATACATCCACTAAATTAATTAAAGGTGTGGAATCAACTAAACCTGAAAATAAATGGAATGAAGTTGATAAGAAAATGGCTTAACTTATTACTAAAGCTATGAATGTATTATATTATACTCTAGATGCAACTAAATTTAATCATATTTTAACTTATAATTCTACTAAAAAAATTTGGGATAGACTAGAGGTAACATATGAAGATACTAATCAGATCAAAGAGTCAAAAATTAATACGCTTGTCTACAAATATGAACTCTTTAAAATAAAATCTGATGTGTCTATTATCTAAATATTTACTCATTTCACTGACATCATAAATGGTCTTAAGAACTTTGGAAAATCTTACTCTAATAGTGATCTTATGAGAAAGGTTCTTAGATCTCTATCAAGAGCATGGAAAGCTTAGGTCACTACAATTCAAGAAGCAAAAGATCTCAATACTCTACCTTTAGAGGAGCTTCTCGGATCACTCATGATGCATGAATTGACCATGAGACAATACAATGAAGAAAACACCAAGAAGTAGAAAAAATTGCTCTCAGCTCAATAAGAAAAGGAATTGAATCAAACTGAAAATAATGATAAGGATGAAGAATTAGCACTCATCACTCGAAAATTCAAAAGATTTATAAAAAAAAAGGCAAAGGATAAGAAAAAGGCCAATGAGAGAACTAAACAAAGAAAAGGATAAGGAGCATCCTCTTATATGCTATGAGTGTAAGAAATCGGATCACTTTAGATTTGAATATCCACAACTTAAGAAAAGATCTAAAAAGTTCAAAAAAAAAGCAATGGTGGCTACTTGGAGTGGCAACGATGATTCAAACTCGGACAAAGATATGACTCATGAAGAAGCAAACTTGTGTCTTATGGCACATAATAATGAGGTTTGTCTTGCAACCCATAGATCGAAACGAAAGTGGTATCTTGATAGTGGGTGCTCAAGATGCATGACAGGTGATGAATTTTAATTTATTACTTTCGATGCAAAAGATAGAGGGATGGTCATCTTTGGAGATAATGACAAAAAAAAGATCATCGGCATAGGTAACATTAGTGTCACCTCCTCCAGATTAATTGAAAATGTTTAATTTTATTGATTGATGGCCTTAAACATAATCTTCTAAGCATTAGTCAACTTTGTAATAAGGGCTTCAAAGTAATTTTTAAATCTTTTGTGTATTGTAGCTAGTCCCAATGATGATGGCATGAGGTTTATTGGATATAGGTATAATAATATTTACATGATAGATTTGGATGATCTTTTCATGCAAATATGTAATGCTTAGTAGCAATGAATGTCAAAATTAATGAGACTAGTTAGTTTTGGCATCGTAGACTTACTCATATTAGTATGAACTCTCTTTCAAAACTTATTAAAAAGAATTTAGTTGCTGGTTTGCCTAAATTGAATTTTGAAAAAGATAGAGTTTGTCATGCATGTCAACTAGGTAAGCAAACTAAAGTTTCGTTCAAACTTAGAAACATAGTTTCAACTTCTAGGCCACTAGAATTATTGTATATAAATTTATTTGGACCTACTAGTACTACTAACTTAGGTGGTAAATGATATGATTTTATAATTATCGATAATTTCTTTCATTTTACATGGATTCTTTTTTTAGCACATAAGGATGAGGCATATTCAGCTTTTTCTAAATTTTATCGAAAGAGTTCAAGTGAAAAAGAATTTTCAATTCCTAATATTCATAGTAATCATGGAATCAAGTTTGAAAATAAAAATTTTAAAAGATTTTATAACAAAAAAAGATTGAACATAATTTTTTTGCACCTAGGACATCCCAACAAAATGAGATAGTAGAAAGAAAGAATAGAATATTTGAAGAAATAGCTCGTACCATGCTATATAAAAATGATCTTTTAAAATATTTTTGAATGAAAATTATTAATACGGCATGTTATATTTTAAACCATACATTAATTAGGCTCATCTTAAAGAAAACACCTTATGAACTATGGAAAGGAAAAAAAAAATAAATATTGGATATTTTCATATTTTTGATTGTCGATATTTTATTTTAAATAATGATAAAAATAAATTAAAAAATTGATATAAAATCTGATGAAGCTATATTTCTTAATTATTCCTTTACTAGTAAAGTATTTAAAGTTTTTAACAAAAGGACCTTAGTTGTAGAAGAATCAACACATGTAGTCTTTAATGAGGCTAATAATCTTCCATCAAGAAAGAGAGAGATTGTTGATGATATAGGTTCAGTAGTGGAAGGGATAAATGAACTCAATCTAAAAGACTCATTGATCCAAAATAATAAAGAACATAAAGACAAACATGATGATGAGGGAGAGAAACATCATGATCTATAAGAGCAATCTCAAGGTATAAATGATCTTTCAAGAGAATAGAGGTATGTTCACAATCATCCTAAAGAACTTGTTATCGGTGATCCTACACATGAGGTAAGAACTCATTCATTACTTAGAAATACATGTAATTATTTTATTTTTATTTTTTATTTTGAACCAAAAACTATAGACGAAGCTGAAAAAGACCATAATTAGATTAATGCAATGCAAGAAGAACTTAATCAATTTGAAAGAAATAATATATGGACCTTAGTAGTTAGACCTAAAGATCATCCCATTATTGAAACTAAGTGGGTATTTAGAAATAAATTAGATAAAAATAAAAATATAATTAGAAATAAAGCAAGATTAGTAGCCAAAAGATACAACCAAGAAGAGAAAATTGATTTTAATAAAATTTTTGCACTGGTAGCTAGATTAGAGGTCATTAGATTTTTACTTATTTTTGCATGTTACATGAATTTTAAATTATTTTAAATAGATATTAAAAGTATTTTTTTAAATAGATATATAAAAGAATAAGTATATGTGGAACAAGCCCTCAGTTTTAAAAATCATACTTTTTCTAATCATATTTTTAAATTAAATAAAATCTTATATGGTTTAAAACAAGCACCTAGAGTATGGTATGAAAGACTTAGTAAATTTTTTTTGGATAATAATTTTTCAAGAGAAAAAGTAGATATTACTCTTGTTGTTAAAAGAAATCATGATGACATTCTAATTATTCAAATATATATTGATGATATCATATTTGGGTCTGCTAATGAAGCTTTATATCAAGATTTTGTCAAGCTCATGCAGGAGAAGTTTGAGATGAGCATGATGGAAGAACTCATATTTTTTTTCAGACTTCAGATCAAGCAAATGAAGGAAGGGATCTTCATCAATCAAAGTAAATATACAAGAGAGCTATTAAAGAGATTTAGGATGAAGATCGTCAAGACTATCGGCACACCTATGAACCCTTCGTGTAAGCTTGATAAGGATAAGGGAGGTAAAAGTATTGATTTAAAGCTTTATAGAGATATGATAGATTTCTTATTATATTTTACTGCTAGTAGATCTGATATTATATTTAGTGTGTGTATGTGTACAAGATTTCAATCTGATCTAAAAGAATCACACTTAAATATTGTTAAAAGGATCTTAAAATATTTAAAAGAAATTCAAACTTTAGCCTTATAGTTTTTCAAACAATCATCAATGGACTTAATAGGATATTCAGATACTGACTTTGTTAGATGTAAGTCAGATAGAAAAAGTACTAGTGAAACTTACTAATTTCTTGAAGTAAACTTAATTTCATGGTTTAGCAAAAAATAAAATTCAGTGATATTGTTTACAATCAAAGTCAAATATATTACAGTCAAAAATTACTATGCTCAAATCTTGTAGATTAAACAATAACTCGAAGACTTTAGAATCAAACTTAATAATATTTTCATAAGATGTGATAATACTACTGTAATAAATTTAATCAAAAATCCTATATAACATTCAAGATCAAATACATAGAAATAAGATATCATTTTATTAGAGAATATGTTCAAAATAATGATGTGATGCTTAAATTTATTTATTTCAAAAAATAATTAGCTAATATATTTACAAAAGTATTAAATGAAGTTAGATTTTATGAAATTAAAAGAGAATTAGAAATTCTTGACCCATTTGCCTAAATATCCTTTCTTTTATCAAAATTTTGATATCTTCTCTAAACTTCTTTGGATCAAATCCTTTAAGCCAAAAATTCCTTGTGTGCATGATCATCCTTGTTTTCCATCAATTTTCAATTTTCTTTGGAATTTTTCTCTCTTTTTTTTTGAAATCAATATTTTTTCCTAAAAAGGGTCAACCCCTAGGTTGGCCCATGAGAAAAGTGGACGATCCAAGGGATGTCCTAAGACAATTTCATAATTTTTTTTCTAGGGCTCATGGGATGCCCTATTTTGAATTCTTAAAACTCTTCTCTCTACTGCAAAGAGGCCATCCCTTTTCATCAAAAAAAAAAAAACATCGATCGAGCTCTTCTTCTTCTTCTTGCTGTCAAGCCCTTCCTTTCTCTAGAAATCCTAGAATCTAACCTTCTCCCTCTTGAATCTGTTCAAATCCTACTCTAAATCAGTTGAATCCTTCATCTATTGTTCATTTTTGGACGAAAATCAACAGATTTCAAGGTATTTCTTCAAACCCTAAATCCTTCCTCCTCCGACCAAAAACCCGAATCTTCTACCTATTCTCCACCTCAAGACTACTCCTCCGACCAAAAACCCGAATCTTCTACCTATTCTCCACCTCAAGACTGTTCCCCACCATTTTTTTCCTATTTCTCCTCCTTTAAAGCTTTGTTCCTCTTTTCTATTGGTCATCTTGCTGTCCGTGGTTCTCACATGGCATCGAAGATGAAGCTTCTCCAAAGAAGGAAGTCCATCCGGGCTTTGGAAGAAGAGCAGAGGAAGAAGAAGACGGCTCCAACTCCTGTTCCATCCTCCTCTCCATCAATCACTCCCAGTAAGGTTTCTTTTTTAGCAAGGAAAGTAGAATTAGGGAAGAATATTGATTTTAATTTCTTAGAGTCAGAGGGTTTTTCAATTGGAGAAAAGATTAAAGGGTAAGGTTGGACTTTCTACTGCATGCTAAAGGAAATTGTTTATGTTAATCTTATAAGAGAGTTTTATTAGAATTTTAATTTTTATAGTGAAATAGAAAGATCTCTAGTGAAGGGTGTAGAAATTATTTTGGATCCTTATCATTTTGGAGAAATTCTACACCTTCCTTGTGAAGAATTTTGTGAGGAGAAACTTCCCAACAAAGAAGATGGTTTTAAAGCTATTTTGGGAAGAGAGGATGTAAGGGGATTTAGCAAAATTGAAGGAAAAGATTTAAGTATTGAAATGAGACTTCTTCATCACATGATCACTAAATTATTTTTTCCTAGAGGGGGTAGACATGACTTTATTTCAAAGAGGGACATCTGTGTTATGTGTCATATTATCTGTGAAATCCCCATCAACCTCCCTGTGCTTATGTTTGGGGTAATGCGTGAGATCTTAAATAGATTTAAAGCACATTTACCTTATGGTATGGCTCTCACACTTGTCTTCAGGAGATTTGGAGTTAGTTTTGAGAGGAAGACCACTAGTCATCTATCATATATGGACACTTACAATCGCAACACTCTTCACCATATAGGTTACTCCAAAGTTAATGGACTTTGGAGTAAAGGGATTGAGGAGGAGGAGGACAAAGCTGAGAGAGAGAGACCTTCTTCATTGCCTCGTGAGCACAGATCTCCAAATATTCAGTTTACTTCATTTTCTAAGGTAGGTCCTTCTGAGGCAGTTAGGAGAGATTTCTCTGAGCCACAGTCTGGGTATCGATTCGATCACTCACTTATCAGACTAGCAGATGATCAGCTATAGACTCTCTCACTGTAGGTCATCGGGATCCTTCTATCAGCCAGGAGCACATCAAGCATATTTCAGGGGGAGAGTTTTTAGATGGCCCCCTCATCTGATCAGTCTACGGTTCCTCATATATCTACAGTGATGGAGATGTTCTTTGCCATGAATGCATGAATTCAACTACTTGAGGGCATAGCTCTGAAGCTTACTGGCAGAGTTCTTGACTTACAGAGAGAGGTGATGTCTATATCACATCCTAAATCGAGAGAGGACATCTTACAGATTTCAGAGTTATCAGTTGAGGCTGAGAGACTTCGTGGCATGATTGAGTCAGGGATCGAGGCTCTGAGGTAGAAGATCAGAGGATCGAGCGATGCTGTTGCTGGTGGGGTTAGTTCACTTATTCAGTCCATAACCAAAGCATTAGAACAGCTTGACTCTACGAGACTTCTCCTATTGGCTAAAGTCCCATCTTCTTCTCAGCCTTCTAGATCATCTTTCTGTTTCTCCACCCATGTCGGTTCCTTTAGCAGGAGTCGAAGAGGTGTGGTCATGCCCCTGACATTTCTCATGACATCTCTGATTCGGATGATTCTAACTCTAATTAGTTAGCTCTTAGTTTTCTTTATTGCCTTCTCCTGTATGATACTTTGTATGAAACTTTGGATGTTAGCCATTTTTGTGTTTTGATATACTAGGCTAACATTATATATCTTTATGATTGATGTACTAAACTTATGTATCTATTATTAATGTGAACTCATGTGGCTTTTTGGCTTACATTCTATAATAAATGAAAAATACGACTCTTATTGGTACTATCTTATATATCTTCTTGGGTATCTTTGTTATTTATGCAACAGATTCATTATATATAATCAAAAAAGGAGAGTAGTTTTTAATTGATGATGCCAAAAAGAGAGAGTAAATGTATTGTTTGGTATAAGCAATATTTTTTGAAAGTAAAATTTTCAGAAATAATGTGGCAATTCTTTAAACTTATCCTTTAATGTTGCACTATATCATCTACCTTTTGACCGTGATACTATGTTTTGAAACTATAGAGCTCATGACTTAAATATCTATATAAATTGAATACACTTGTATATTTGCCTCAATTTTTTAGTTCACATATCCTTAATAGCAATACTTTATTTAAATGCTCTATTTTTGCTCATACTCAAATATTTTGTCATCATAAAAAAAGAGGAGATTGTTGCCTCAAGAATTGATTTCGATGAATACAATATATTTGAGGAGAGTGCTAATGATTTTTATTTTTGAAAAAAACTTAAATACGTATTTCAGGATATACAAGAATTTTTAGATTGATAAAATACTTGGAGAAGGCTAAAGCTTCAATTTCATCAAGTTGGAGACCAAAACTATGTTATTCGAAAGCCTGAAGATCATTATAGAAGACTTCAGAATATTTGAAAGTAATTTCAGGAGCTTTGGATGATAAAAATTGAAGAAAATCAAGTATGGGTGAAAGAAGATGACCCCTAGGTCAATCCTTTTTGAAAAAAAATAATAAGCATGCTGTTTTTGGTCAGCACGCAAAAAAGAGATGACCCATGGATCGACTTCTTTATCAAAGGTCATCCCATAGATCGACCTTTGTTGTTCTATAAGTCAAAAATAAAAACAGATATTTCTGTTCTATCACAGAGGTTGACCCATGGAATGACCTCTATGCCAAGGGACGACCCATGCGTCGATCCCAGAGACGGAAACCTCCATAGTAGCTAGTTTTTCAGCCCACTTTTGGTATATTTAATACTCCCTAATCATTCTCCAATGGCTCTAAATGGCTATTAAACTTCCTCCAGCACTGATTAAAGGTATAAAAGTATTCAAAAGGAGAGAAAACTCAAGAGACATCAAAGGAAAAAGGATTGAAAAATTTTTTCAACTCCAAGATAAAGAAACCTGTTGGGTGGATGTCTGGCCTGGACACCACCTTCCAAGACCTTTTCAGTACCACGCGATGCAGCAGGAAGAAAGAAGAAACAAAATAAAAAAAAAACAATCAAAATACGTGGATCAGCCACAAAAGGGCTCGCCTCCATGGGGCATGCAAACTTCACTATGAAAAAGAAATTTTACAAGAGGAGACCTCACCCTCAATCTTTGTACACCCAATTCTCTCTCACTAGAAGTTTCCCTCACAAAAGCTCTCTCTCTCTTGGAAGACCCCCTGAACCCCTGAAGTACCTGGCGACTGCTGTCCAGAAGCCTCCTGCTCCTCTCTCAGCGCTTTCGCCTCTCTCTCCTCTCGGGTTCGTACGGCTCTGTACGGCGAGAAAACCCGAACCTCCTCCTCTCTGTTTCACGCACAGGCCCTTTTAAAGGGTTAAAATCCAATTAGATTAGGTTTAAGAGTCCTTAATCAACCCAAATCAGGTTCTGAACCATCGGATCAAAAAATAGATCAACCCACGCCCTCCGATCGCGATCGATCCACGGAATAGTGCCGTGGACCACGCGAAATGCGTGGGAAATGCCCGCGCGGTCTACAGGCCCAGCCATGGACCGCCCGATCCACGGTGGACCGGGGCAAAGGGCCAGCAGGCCGCTGGGCCTGGGCCGGCCTGTTCCCGCACGCGGGCCTATGTGCGCCTGGGCCGCTTGCCTGCGTGGGTCGCACGTCCTGTGCGGGCCTGGGTCGCGCGTCCCGCGCGCCGCCGCCTGCGGCCGCGCCGCTGCCGCCCGCCGCCGGTCGCCGGCGGTCCTCCACCGCCTCGGGTCTCGTGCCAACTTCAAAAGCTCGTATCTCCTCCATCCGAGCTCCGTTTTGGGTGATCTTGGTCTCATTGGACTCCATTTTGCACTGCGAACCTCACTGTGGGCTCAATGTGGGCTGAATCTCGAGGCATCAAATCCTAACAATCTCCACCTCGACTCGATATTCGGCCTCCTCCAAACTCCGAGAGCTTCTGGATCTCCTCGCCCCCATGCCCTGGGGCAATCGCCTGCTGATCATGGATGGACAAACATGGGAGTCGAGCCAGGCTGCTCGATCCCATCTCTGTCGTATGCTGTGCTCCTCCTGACCTGAGACCTGCTTGGGGCATCATCCTGCGGCAATAGAAATCTCACCTTGCGACGTCGCCTCTCGTCCTCCCGAGTCTCCTGTCTCATGCCCGATCTACCTCTTGGAGCTCCACCTCGCTCTGGGCTCCACCTGGCTCCCGAAGCTCCACCTCGCACTGGGCTCCCTGCCAGGCAATAATGTCCTCTGCTCCCTTTCTTCCCTTCCAGCACAATCCTATCGTCGCGTAACACCCTCAGGATTCCTCCACCAGCTACCGTCCTATAGCCTCTTGAATCCAGTCTGCTAAGTGAGATAAGATTCTGCCTGAAATCGGATATGTATCGGACCTCCCCCAATCTCCTCACTGCACCGTCATGTGTCCTCCAGCTGACCATCCCAATGCCTCTGATCGCACAGCTCGATCCATCCGATAGATATACAGTGCCCTCACTGTTCTCCAGGGAGTCAAACTGCTCCTCTCTGCAACACACATGATAGGGGCATGCAGAATCTAATATCCACTGCTAGGAAGAAGTAGATACCTCATCAGATATCTCCAAGACATCTCCATCTAAATCGTTGCCGGCCGTCGCTACGGCAGCCACCGTCCGATTTTTAAGTTGAGGACAATCTCTAGCTAGATGCCCCAACTCCTCACATCGGTGACACCTGATTTTGCTCAAATCCCTCCTGGACTTGGACCGCCCTCGTTGCGATCTCTTGTCACTCCGTCTACCGCCTCCTGCTCCTCCAGAAGCCACCAAAGCTGAGCTACCGCTATCTGAGCTCGAAGCTGGGTTCTCCCTCCTGAGAACCTCGTTCTGAAGTATCGCCGCGGTGACCTCGTCCATCTTGATAGTGCTCTTCCCCACTAGAAGAGCAGTCATCAAGGACTCGTACGAAGGGGGAAGCGACGCCAGCAAAACCAGCACCCTGGTCTTCTCCTCAACGTTCTTGCCAACGCTGAGAAGGTCGGTGAGGATCTTCTAGAAGTGACTGAGATGCTCCTGCACGCTCTGTCCCTCAGTCATCCGCAGTTGGTAGAACTGCCTCCAGAGAAAAAGAGTGTTGGTGAGAGATTTTGCCATGTACAACTCCTCGAGCTTCGACCACAGCACCGTCGGAGAAGTCTCGCTCAGCACATGGATCACCACCTCATCCGTCAGGTACATGCGGATGGTACTCACCGCCTGCATCTGTAGCCATTTTCAATCCCTCACCTCCATGGTGGTCGGCTTCTCATCACACAAGAGAGCATCGATCAACTCCTGTTGGATGAGCACGTCCTTCACCCTTGCCTGCCACAAGGAGAAATTGCTCTTACCATCGAACTTGTTGATCTCCATCTTGATTGTTCCTGTCTTCTCCATCTTCAGTCTTGCTCACCACTGCTGCAATCTGCGTTCTTGTACCGTCTTGCTCTGATACCACTTATTGGGTGGATGTCTGGCCTGGACACCACCTTCCAAGACCTTTTCAGTACCACACGATGCAGCAGGAAGAAAGAAGAAACAAAACAAAACAAAAAAAAAAAATCAAAATACGTGGATCAGCCACAAAAAGGCTCGCCTCCACGGGGCATGCAAACTTCACTATGAAAAAGAAATTTTACAAGAGAAGATCTCACCCTCAACCCTTGTACACACAATTCTCTCTCACTAAAAGTTCCCCTCACAAAAGCTCTCTCTCTCTTGGAAGACCCCCTGAACTCCTAAAGTGCCTGACGATCGTTGTCCAGAAGCCTCCTGCTCCTTCTCTCTCAGCGCTTTCGCCTCTCTCTCCTCTCGGGTTCGTACGGCTCTGTACGGCGAGAAAACCCGAACCTCCTCCTCTCTGTTTCACGCACAAGCCCTTTTAAAGGGTTAAAACCCAATCAGATTAGGTTTAAGAGTCCTTAATCAACCCAAATCAAGTTCTGAACCGTCGGATCAAAAAATAGATCAACCCACGCCCTCCGATCGCGATCGGTCCATGGAATAGTGCCGTGGACCGTGCAAAATGCGTGGGAAACACCTGTGCGGTCCACAGGCCCAGCCGTGGACCGCCCGGTCCATGGTGGACCGGGGCAAAGGGCCAGCAGGCCGCTGGGCCTGGGCCGGCCCGCTCCCGCGCGCGGGCCTGCGCGTGCCCGGGCGCGCCCGGCTGGGCCGTGCGCCCGCCTGGGCCGCACGCCCGCCTTGGCAGCCCGCCGGCGTGGGTCGCACGTCCCGCGCGCCGCCACCTGTGGCCGTGCCGCTGCCGCCTGCCGTCGGTCGCCGGCAGTCCTTCGCCACCTCGGGTCTCGTGCCAACTTCAAAAGCTCGTATCTTCTCCATCCGAGCTCCGTTTTGGGTGATCTTGATCTCGTTGGACTCCATTTTTCACCGCGAACCTCATTGTGGACTCAATGTGAGCTGAATCTTGAGGTGTCAAATCCTAACAAAATCTTCATTTGAAGCTTCACCACCTCTCAAAAGAAGGTTCAACTCTTCATTCCATCTGAGGGTGTTCTCAAAGGCTTCTCCTATATTGAGTAAAGTATATTTAAAGTTTTATTATACTCATTAAGGAGTTAAATCTGATTTACATTGTCATTTTTTTTTTCTTGCTTGTTGTTCTGTGTAAAAATTTTGAGGATTTCAAAACTTAAAAAATATTAATCCGAGTCTTAAATCGGAGTGTATTGGTTTGACTTGTACTAGATAAATAAGTGTCTAGCTTAAAAAAGCTATAGTCGGTGGGATCCGACGTTATAATTTTTATATATGATTAGTGGACTGAAATTCTCAAGTAGGAGTTTGAAGAGTGGATGTAGGTGCAAGGTTGACATCAAACCACTATAAATCCTCTTTGTTTATAATGATTTTGTTGCCCAGCTATGCAACCCAAGAGGGGGGGTGAATTGGGTTTCTAAAAATTTTAGGCTTAATTAATTACTTATGATGAATGAGAACAAAGACTTTAATTCAAGATTAATTACCTAAAACAAGAATGCAAGGATATAATAAAGAAATAAAGAGAAACAAGAAAGCACACCACAAACACAAAGATTTATAGTGGTTCGGTGCCAACCTTGCACCTACATCCACTCCCCAAGCTCCTACTTGGGAATTTCAATCCACTATACTTGTATTCAACCCGAATACAAACGTCGGAAACTCCGACACTAGCTATCCCAAGCTAGTCTACTTGTTTCTCGGGTACAAGCTAACCCAAAACACTCCGATTTCAGGTTCGGATCAACCTTTTCTTGTTTTGGAAATCCTCCAAAAATAAGAACAATTACTCACAAGGAGTAAAAAAATTTAGAGCACAAATTAATACAATAACAGCTCCTTAAATGAGCGAATATAACAATAAAAATACTTTACTCAAATGAAGAAATCCTTTATGGATTTTTTCAAGGTGGATGAACGCTTGAATGAATGCTTGAGAAGAAGATGATCTTTGATTGAGGACTTCTTGAAGGCTTTGAAAGATCTCTGGATCAAGGTTGAACAATAGGCTTGAAAAATCCTCTCTTTGAATGCTCTTGCTTTTCTCTTTCACAATCTCTCTTGTATATTGTGGATCCTCTCTCCTTTTCTTTTGAGTATTTCATTGATCTCAGGCTTTCTCGTGTAGATTTTGGATCCTTTTGTATATAGGTTTGATCTCTCCTTTTTTTGATCTACAATTTCTTTCACCATTTGAAGCATTTTATAGCAATAAGAAACAAGAGAAAACAATTTAGGCAGAAAAAGAGCTGTTAGAGCAATTTTAGGAAGCATAAAAGGTAATTAAAACGGGCAAAAAAATAGCCGTTGCTGACATTTTCCATCGCAGGGGTCGACTCATGAGTCGACTCATGCTTCAGGAGTCGACTCATGAGTCGACTTCTGTTGCAAAGACCAAAGAATGAGTTTCTGGAAATTCTTGACTCAAATCAGCAGGGGTCGACTCATGAGTCGACTCATGCCTTGTGGGTCGACTCATGAGTCAACTCACAGGTCGTGCCAAGCCAGAAAACTAGCGTGCCAAGGGGAATTTTTGCGTGCCAATCAGCTTATAGTGCCATGAGTTGACTCATGAGTCGACTCATGCACTTCAAACCTTCATAACTTCAAAAATATAAGTCCAAACACAATGAAATTTTCATCAATAGATTACTAATCATTTGTTCTACCAAATGATACTGTCAAATTAGGATTTTAGTGAAATTATGATTTTGCCCCTGAAGAGCATAAGGACTTTTTCAATTTAAAATTATTTGTATCCCTTCAATCTGCTTTGTAATCATCAAAATCGATCTAGGAGCAACAATCTCCCCCTTTTTGATGATGACAAAATATTTGAACAAAAAGTATTTATGTGAATCAATAATTTCAAAAGAATGCATTATACATTTATATGCTTGAAAAGAGTAAGATTCTTTTGGCATGTAATATAAATGATCATATACAAAAATAGTTTCTCCATTTTCTTAAAAATTTGAAGATATGCTCATTGGAATATGTGATTTTGGTGTTAGAGTAGAAAACTTGTTTTTGTTATCAGAGCAAGTTGTATTTTGAAAATTTGCTCATTTTTATTTGATTTTAGTTTTAGCATCAGAGCAAAAATTAATTATGTGCTTTAATTGCTTTTGATACAAAAAATAATTATGTGTGTCAAAGCATGTTTAAGAGTTGATTTTGAAAGTGTATTAGCTTATTTTGAGTTTAAGATATATCAGAGCAAGAGAAAAATAAATTTAGCAATGTATCGGAGCAAGGAAAATAATTTTACAATGTATCAGAGAAAATTTTATAATATATCAGAACAAATTTTATGATGTATCAGAGCAAGTTAAAAAAATTTTTAAGATGTATCAGAGTAAGTTGGAATTTTGAAGTATATCAGAGCATATTTAAATTTTTAAAGTAAATCAGAGCATATGTAAAGAAGTAATTTAAAAGTTACATAATTGCATTGTACTTAGCATTGTACTTTTGATATTGTTCTTTAAATTCTTCAATTAATTTCTCATAATTTGTAGTTTTGCTTTTAATAGGTTGCTTTTTCTTTAATTGCTCATAATTGAATTGCTTTTTGTTTAATTTCTCCCCTTTTTCTCATAATTTAGGGTTTTGCTTTTAATGAGTTAATTTCTCGTTTAATTTCCCCCCTTTTTCTCATAATTTAGGGTTTTGCTTTTAATGAGTTGCTTTTTGTTTAATTTCTCCCTCTTTTTGACATCATCAGACATGGTTAACTTCTCCTTTTTCTGAAACATTCTTTAATTTCTCTCCCTTTAGAGTTTATCACAGATGTTTGCTCCCCCTTAATATAGCAATTATCAACAGCAAACAACAATAAAGAGAAGACAATATTTCAACAAGGAGAATATATATATAACCAAAATATGATCAACATCATTACAAAAGGTAGAAATATAAGTAAAAGATGATTCCATTAAAATCATAATTGTTTCAATACATAGTTCATATTATAATAATCAACCAGCTAATTGTCAATACATGGCCCCAAAATTCAGATCCTAAAACAAGACACTAACACCTAGGATCTAGTAATGATCAAGTCAAGGATCGGAGTCATCAGATATGGTATGAGAAGCTGATGGATCAGAAGTGCGTCCTCTACCCCGTCTGCCTCTGGCACGAGCAGGAGAACGAGATGAACTGGGAGGCTGAGTACGCTGAGATGCTAAGGACTGAACAGAAAGGGTGAGTCTGATAGAATCAAGTACGTTCAGTACTTTGGAAACAGATTGAAGTAGAGCAGTGAACTGAGTGGTTGCATGCTCACTCGATCCTCGGATCTCTTTCCTCAGTAATTCATATCTACCTTCTAGTGCTCCTCTGAGCCTGCCAGCCTCTGCAGTGAGATCTGTGACCTCAATAGTTGACTCCTGTGGCTTAGGATGGGCCAAAGCAAGGACTTGCCCCTGCAAGTCTAGAACTCTACCAGTCAGTCTCCAGACTGTGTCCTCAAGCTGCTGAATCCAGATGGACTGATCTGATATCATCTGAAACACAGTGGAGATGTGGGGAGTAATGGTCTGATCAGAAGAAGTGGCTCCTGGTGCAAAAGAAGTACTACTCCACTGACTAGACAGCAAAGAAGCCACACGCTGTGATATATGCTCGATCTGATCGTCAGCCAGTCTGAACTCTAAATGAGGTGCTCTGCTCTCTGGCTGATACACTGGTGTGGGCATCCTAGTAAACTCTGAAGGGCCAGCCTCTGTATCAGGAATGAACTGGATATGTGGTGATGCTGCCCTGAAGTCATATACAGGAGAAGATGGACCTTCTTCTTCTACTCTGCCTTCAGTTCTGTCTTCAGCTCTTGTTTCAGCTTTATCCTCAGCTCTTTCTTCAGAGCCCTTGATCCAACCACCATCAGTCTTTGTAAATCTCATTCGGTGCAGGCTGTGTTGGTTGAAAGTGTCCACATGAGATAGCTTGGTAGGTGCCTCCCCCTCACAGCTAACTCCAAACCTCCTAAATACTCTAGTAAGGGCCATACCATAAGGCAAGTGTGCCTTGGATCTGTTCAAAGTTTCTCTCATGGCCTCTATCATAAGTGCAGGGAGGTTCAGGGGGGTCTGAGTGATGACATGAAACATGATACATACATCTCTGCCAGACAGTAGATCATGCCTACCACTCCTAGGAAAGAAGAGCTTTGTTACCATCTGATGCAGGATCCTCATCTCAATAGATAAAATCTTTGCTTCCAATTTGTTTAAACTTTCTGAATAAGTTTCTCCTAAAATAATTCTGATCCCCTCTTCTTTTACTGGGAGTTCCATGTAAGAATAACCTTCACTAGGCAAATGTAATATTTCTCCCAATATACTAGAATCCAAGCAGATATCAATTTCCTTGACTGTTGAAGTCACTGACCCATTTCCATAATGTAGGTTCTGGTAGAATTCTCTAACTAGGTCAACATAGGTGACTTCCTTAAGGGAGCAGTAGAATTCCCATCCTTGATTTTTAATTTTGGTAGCAAAAGTAAAGCCCTCATCTTCAAAGAACCGAAAATCTATATTTTTTCCGGTTTCTACTTTTCTATCAGAAAGAGGATTCACACTGGGGCTTATGGAGGATTGAGAGGTACCTTGAGCAGATACTGAAGTGGGAGCAGTGGAAGACTGAGCATGCCTTTTCTTTCGGACAATTTCTTCAGGCTCACGGATTGACTTTCTTCTTTGGGGAAGTTTCATCTTCGGAGCCATATTCAATATAGTAGCAGACAAGAAGACTTGGAGGAACACGTGAATGAGTGGAGGAGGGATCACAAGAGTAAAGAGGAATTTTGGTGGAGAAAAGAAGTGGATTTGTGAAGATCGGTGAAGTGCTAGGGCACGTTCCAACCGCGTCAAACAATGCGAGAAAGCACAAAAAATCCCTTTTCAAGGTGGCAATTTTTGGTGGAGAGGAGGAGGGAGAAGTGCTTCGAATTGGATCCTTGGATCTGGAGCAAAAGAATTGGAGAAGTCGGCTTTTGGAAGGAGGACGATGAGAAGATGAGTCGTCTCACAAACAGGGTCCCTTATAAAAACAATGAACCCGATGGAAGTTGGTGGGATTTACAATTTTGCCATTGAGTCGACTCATGGGGGTCGACTCATGAAGTTCAGAAAATCAGGAAAAATATGAATAAATTCCAGAAAAATTTGAAATTTTGGGAGAAGGAGCTTTGCTCAAAGATAAGTTTTTAGAATGATAAACTTGAGCTTTTGGGATCAGGATAGATGTTGGAAATTGAGCTCTAAGAATATTTGACATCAATTCTTGGAAATTTAGAGAAAATTTAGGCATATGGATCTAGAATTCCTAGATTTCTCCTAATTTCACAGAATCTATCCTCACTAAGGGCCTTTGTAAAGATATCAGCTAATTGACTTTCAGTGCAAACATATTCAAGAATAATATTTTTGTTTTGAACATGTTCTCTTATAAAATGATGTCTTATTTCAATATGTTTGGATCTTGAGTGTTGAATTGGATTTTTAGATAAATTTATGGTACTTGTGTTGTCACATCTTATTGGTGTTTCATTAAGTTTGATTCCAAAGTCTTCGAGTTGTTGCTTAATCCACAAGATTTGAGCACAACAACTTCCGGCTGCAATGTATTCGGCCTCAGCCGTAGACAGTGCCACCGAATTTTGTTTCTTGCTAAACCATGAGATTAGGTTAACTCCAAGAAATTGGCAAGTTCCACTTGTGCTTTTTCTATCTAATTTACATCCAGCAAAATCAGCATCTGAATATCCTAATAAATTAATTTGTGAGTCCTTAGAGTACCATAACCCTAGAGTTTGTGTACCATTTAAGTATCTAAGGATTCTTTTAACAGCATTCAAATGAGATTCTTTAGGATTAGATTGATATCTAGCACATAAACAAACACTAAACATGATATCAGGCCTACTTGCAGTTAAATATAATAATGAGCCAATCATACCTCTATAGTATTTTAAGTCTACACATTTACCTTCATCATCCTTGTCAAGCTTACTTGAGGGATTCATTGGTGTGCCAATTGGTTTGCAGTTCTCCATTCCAAATCTTTTGAGTAGTTCCTTGGTGTACTTGCTTTGGGTGATGGAGATTCCCTCTTTTGATTGTTTGATTTGGAGTCCGAGGAAGAAGGTGAGTTCTCCCATCATGCTCATCTCGAACTCCCCCTGCATAAGCTTAGCAAAGTCTTGACAAAGGGATTCATTAGTAGACCCAAAAATTATGTCATCAACATAAATTTGTATAACTAGCATATCATTTTGATTTCTTTTAATAAATAGGGTTGTATCTACATTACTTCTTGAAAAACTATTATTTAGTAGAAATTTGCTTAGCCTTTCATACCATGCTCTAGGTGCTTGTTTTAATCCATATAAAGCTTTATTTAATCTAAAGACATGATTAGGAAAAGCATGATTTTCAAATCCAGGGGGTTGTTCTACATATACTTCTTCAGCGATATATCCATTTAAAAAAGCACTTTTAACATCCATTTGAAATAATTTGAATTTCATAAAGCAAGCATATGCAAGTAAAAGTCTAATAGCTTCTAATCTAGCAACAGGTGCAAATGTTTCATCAAAATCAATTCCTTCTTCTTGATTATATCCCTTAGCAACCAGTCTTGCTTTATTTCTAATTATATTTTCATGCTCATCTAATTTGTTTCTAAAGACCCATTTTGTGCCAATTATTGAATAATCTTTAGGTCTTGAAACTAAGGTCCAAACATTATTTCTTTCAAATTGATTAAGTTCCTCTTGCATAGCATTAATCTAGTTATAATCATTTTCAGCTTCTTCAAAAGTTTTAGGTTCAAGTTGAGATACAAAAGCACAATGATTAACTACATCTCTAAGTGAAGAACGGGTTTTTACCCCATGCATAGGATCACCAATAATTAACTCCTTAGGGTGGTTGTGAACATACCTCCATTCCTTGGGTAGGTCATTTGTACCTTGAGGTTGTTCTTGAATTTCTTTACCTCTCTCATTTTGTTCGTCTTCTTGATCCTTGTCTTCTGGAGTTGCTGAATTTTTCAGAGTGATCTCCTTCATACCTTCTATTAGTGGATCTGCATCATCAGCACCCTCATTCTTCCTTGAAGGAAGATCGTTAGATTCATCAAAAACAACATGTATGGACTCCTCAACTACTAAAGTTCTTTTGTTGAAAACTCTAAATGCTTTACTAGTGGAGGAGTAACCTAGAAAGATTGCTTCATCTGATTTTGCATCAAATTTACCAAGTTTTTCTTTGCCATTATTTAATACAAAACATCGACAACCAAAAACATGAAAATATGTAATATTTGGTTTTCTTCCTTTCCAAAGTTCATAGGGAGTTTTCTTTAAAAATTATCTAATTAAAGCACGATTTAAAATGTAACATGCTGTGTTAATTGCTTCCGCCCAAAAATATCTTGGAAGGTTGCTTTCACAAAGCATGGTACGGGCCATTTCTTCTAAGGTTCTGTTTTTCCTTTCAACTATCCCATTTTGTTGGGGTGTCCTGGGAGCAGAGAAGTTATGGCCAATTCCATTTTCATCACAAAAATTTTCAAAATCTTGATTTTCAAATTCAGTTCCATGATCACTTCTAATATTTTAAATTGAAAACCCTTTTTCATTAGTGACTTTTCGGTGAAATTTAGTGAAAATATGAAAAGTTTCATTTTTGTGTTCCAAAAAGAACACCCAAGTAAAACGAGAGTAATCATCTATAATTACAAAGCCATATCGTTTTCCTCCTAGACTAGTGGTTCTAGTTGGTCCAAATAAGTCCATGTGTAAGAGCTCTAAGGGTCTAGAAGTTGAAACAGTATTTTTGGATTTAAATGAAACTCTAGTTTGTTTACCTAATTGGCATGCATTACAAATTCTATCCTTTTCAAAATTCATTTTGGCAAACCAAGAACTAAATCTTTTTTAATTAATTTTGAAAGAGAATGCATGCTAATATGTGCAAGTCTACGATGCCACAACCAACTAGTCTCATTAATTTTAGCATTCAAGGATACTAGGCATTGCATGTCTAATTTGGCTAAGTCATTCAAATCTACCATATAAACATTGCCATGCCTATGTCCTATAAATTTAATGCCATCGATAATAGGACTAGTCACAATGCAGACAGATGATTCAAAAACTACTTTATACCCTTTATCACAGAATTGACTAATGCTAAGTAAGTTATGCTTTAAGCCTTTAACTAATAAAACATTCTCAATGTAATTGGAGGGAGTGATACCAATGTTACCTATCCCGATGATCTTTCCTTTGCCATTATCTCCAAAGGTGACCATCCCTCCATCCTTAGCATCAAGCGTGATGAATTATGATTCATCACCAGTCATGTGTCTCGAGCATCCACTGTCAAGATACCATTTCCTGTTTCCTTCTTGGGATGCTAGACACACCTGCAAGCAAAGGTCAAGTTTCTGTCTTAGGTACCCAAGCTTTCTTGGGTCCTTTTAGGTTAGTCAAAATGGTTCCTTTTGGAACCCATATTTTCTTTGTGTTTGCATATTTGTTAATAAGACATGTGTATGATTTATGTCCTATTCTTCCACATTTGAAACAAGTAATATTTGTAGACTTGTTACTTGAATAATTTACATAAATATCCTTCAAAAATTTTTGTTTCTTCAGAGGTTTATAGCCAAGTCCAGCCTTATCATATATAACTTTCTGATTATCAAGGATCATATTTAGTTTGTTTGAACTTAAGGTGAACTTATCTACTATAGGTTTCAGCTTGTTAATTTCATTCTTTAAGTTTTGATTTTCTTGAATCAAGGTGGATTTTTCAATTGAAAGGTTTTCAGCTTGTTTCACTAAGGATTGATTTTTCAATTTTAGTTTTTTGTTTTTCATCCCTAGTTTCTTTAATTCATCAATTAAGTCATAGAATGCTTCATGCAATTCTTCAAAAGTAAATTCACTAGTGGATTCAGAAGTTACCTCATTTTCGTGTGCCATCAGGCACAGGTTGGCTTGTTCTGTTGAGATTTCCTCGTCGGAGCTTGAGTCATCACTCGCACTCCAAGTCGCCATCATTGCTTTCTTTTTGAACTTTTTGGGACCTTTCTTCAGTTGTGGACATTCGGATCTGAAATATCCCGGCTTCTTGCACTCGTAGCATATAAGGGGTTGATCTTTCTCTTTCTCTTTGCTTTGTTCTCCTTTTGTGAATGACTTCTTTCTCATCCCCTGTTTCCTTTTTCTTAGAAACTTCTTAAATTTTCGGGTGATGAGTGCCATCTCTTCATCCTGTTCTTCATCTTCAGTGTTATCCGTTTCATAATCAGGCGAAGTTGTGGATTTGAGGGCAATGGTTCTTTTCTTTTTGACTTCATCCTCTTGATGTTGCTTCATGCTAAGTTCATGAGTCATCAAGGATCCAAGAAGCTCTTCTAGAGGTAGAGAGTTCAAGTCCTTTGCTTCTTGGATGGCAGTCACCTTGGCTTCCCAAGTTCTTGGCAATGACCTGAGAATCTTCCTTACAAGCTCACTGTTAGTATAAGATTTGCCAAGACTCTTCAAACCATTAATTATATCAGTAAAACGAGTAAACATAGCAGTTATGGACTCATCATGCTCTATTTTGAACAATTCATATTTATGCACTAGCATGTTTATTTTAGTCTCTTTTACTTGATTTGTTCCCTCATGGGTTACTTCTAACCTATCCCATATTTTTTTAGCAGATGCACAGGTAGAAATGCGATTAAATTCATTTGCATCTAGTGCACAATAAAGAACATTCATAGCTTTGGCATTTAATTGTGCCAATTTCTTATCAACCTCATCCCATTCTTTCTCGGGTTTGGTTGACTCCTCACCATCTATAATCTTGGTGGGTGTGTGAGGACCGTTTATTATGATACTCCACATATCATAGTCGAGTGCTTGTATGAATATCTTCATCCGAGCTTTCCAATAGGTGTAATTAGACCCATTGAAAAGTGGAGGTCGGTTTGTAGATTGCCCCTCGGCTAGAGAAGTACCGATATGGGTTGCCATAGATCTTTGGCTCTTTGATTGTTAGATCAAAGAAGGGCTAGAGCACCGTGCTCTGATACCACTTGTTGCCCAGCGATGCAACCCAAGAGGGGGGGTGAATTGGGTTTCTAAAAATTTTAGGCTTAATTAATTACTTATGATGAATGAGAACAAAGACTTTAATTCAAGATTAATTACCTAAAACAAGAATGCAAGGATATAATAAAGAAATAAAGAGAAACAAGAAAGCACACCACAAACACAAAGATTTATAGTGGTTCGGTGCCAACCTTGCACCTACATCTACTCCCCAAGCTCCTACTTGAGAATTTCAATCCACTATACTTGTATTCAACCCGAACACAAACGTTAGAAACTCCGACACTAGCTATCCCAAGCTAGTCTACTTGTTTCTCGGGTACAAGCTAACCCAAAACACTCCGATTTCAGGTTCGGATCAACCTTTCCTTGTTTTGGAAATCCTCCAAAAACAAGAACAATTACTCACAAGGAGTAAGAAAATTTAGAGCACAAATTAATACAATAACAGCTCCTTAAATGAGCGAATATAACAATAAAAATACTTTACTCAAATGAAGAAACCCTTTATGGATTTTCTCAAGGTGGATGAACGCTTGAATGAATGCTTGAGAAGAAGATGATCTTTGATTGAGGACTTCTTGAGGCTTTGAAAGATCTCTGGATCAAGGTTGAACAATAGGCTTGAAAAATCCTCTCTTTGAATGCTCTTGCTTTTCTCTTTCACAATCTCTCTTGTATATTGTGGATCATCTCTCCTTTTCTTTTAGGTATTTCGTTGATCTCAGGCTTTCTCGTGTAGATTTTGGATCCTTTTGTATATAGGTTTGATCTCTCCTTTTTTTGATCTATAATTTTTTTCACCATTTGAAGCATTTTATAGCAATAAGAAACAAGAGAAAATAATTTAGGCAGAAAAAGAGCCGTTAGAGCAATTTTAGGAAGCATAAAAGGCAATTAAAACGGACAAAAAAAATAGCCGTTGCTGATATTTTCCGTCGCAGGGGTCGACTCATGAGTCGACTCATGCTTCAGGAGTCGACTCATGAGTCGACTTCTGTTGCAAAGACCAGAGAATGAGTTTCTGGAAATTCTTGGCTCAAATCAGCAGGGGTTGACTCATGAGTCGACTCACAGGTCGTGCCAAGCTAGAAAACTAGCGTGCCAAGGGGAATTTTTGCGTGCCAATCAGCTCATAGTGCCATGAGTTGACTCATGAGTCGACTCATGTACTTCAAACCTTCATAACTTCAAAAATATAAGTCCAAACACAATGAAATTTTCATCAATAGATTACTAATCATTTGTTCTACCAAATGATACTGTCAAATTAGGATTTTAGTGAAATTATGATTTTGCCCTTGAAGAGCATAAGGACTTTTTCAATTTAAAATTATTTGTATCCCTTCAATCTGCTTTGTAATCATCAAAATCAATCTAGGAGCAACAGATTTATCTTCTCTTCTTTCATTCTTATGTTATTTATTTGTTTACTTGTTTCATTATTCAATACATTGTTTACTATTGTCACTGCACATTATACTTCAAACTCTTAACATATTTTTATGGTTCATTTTTTACTAAAATTTTTGACAACCCAATTCACCCCCCCCTCTTGGGTTGCATAGCTGGGCAACATTACTATTGCTATACAAATCCAATTGGATACATTAATTGCTATCCAAATCCAAACCAAACCAGATTCAAAAATGGATGCGGTCGGATTATATCTAACATGCTTTTAGCCCTAAATAATATATACCTAGTTTACGTGTTAAAGAGTATAGATGCATGCATATCTACTTACATTTAATGATTATTTTAATAATATTTATATGCACAAGTTATTCTTATCTTTTGACTACTCTTTAATATGTTTTGACTACTTAATGATCATTTTAATAATATTTAATTAATCTATATTAAACATAAAACTTAAGAATAAAGTGTCATAAAACTTAAGAATAAAGTGTGCATAATGTTTCATAACAATGCTAAGAAAACATGAATTTTGGACCATTTATACCTCTCACTAATTAATAATTAATTCAAATGGACACATCTAACTATTTTTTGGATTTACCTTCATATCGAAATCATATACTTGATCATTATTTCGATATCGTCACAATTTTTTCTTCTTCAACTACTAACTATTAAATGATAATTGATCTTTTCACCAGACTTTGATATACTGTTCCTTTTATTTTAATGCTTTATATGCCATGCATGTGCTTGTTCCTAAAAAACATATAAACCTTCAAATTGATTGTTAAACAATGCCATAAATAAATTACCTTATAGAGATGATTCTTGACCCCCTGTCTCCACTGTCAGCTTCCTTCTAATTCCCTTATGTTGAACAACATGCCCATCAAGTTGTTTTCTTGAATCTTATGGACTTAAAAAAAAATCTCTATTCATTTAAAACAAAAATGCTAAGCTAGACTCAGCTCATAATATGATTAGGCTTTGACCAACTCTAGTCCCTGACTTTCAAGCTTGAAAATTTTGCCAGAACCTAATTTTTGAAGTTGGATCATCGAACCTTTTTGGCTGACCTAACCTATATAAAACCCTATGGGTGGGGTCATAGAGATGATATAGATCAAGTTATTAACTAGATAAAGCAACCCTAATATGTGATATTTGTGCAAATCTCAAATATTTTCATCAATCAAAAAAAAGCTCAAATTCTTGCTAAATCGAGGCATGAGATTGAGTTATGCTCTACTGCTACAATGAATTTTGAATATTGGCCAAAAATATACATATACTACATATTTTATAAATATATATATATATATGCATACACATACATAAATACATACATACAGAGAAAGTGTGTGTGTGTGTGTGTTAGACTATGCTATATTTGAGGGTAGCCAAATCTAGATCTGGTCATCTTGCCACCATTGGATCGGTAATGGATATTGATACCTGAAAATAGATTATTAACTGCATTCTTTCCACTATTACATCTAAAAAAATAGTAGAGCATTAATAAGATAGAACAGCTCTTATGCCTTTTTCCTCCTCTTTTAAGGTACAATACTCATCTTTAATGGAATGGGATGTGACACATTGCCTTCTCTCCCCCCTCTGCCTCTCTCTCCCCTATCTCAAGCTAGATCCTTTCTATTTATTTTTATGATATTTGTATTTTTTTGGCAAACTAGGTATTTATTATCTGGATGTTGGTGTTTATTGTGGACATCTTAATATTTATTTATTTCTATAGAGTTGGTGTTTACTCTCGACAAGTTAGTATTTATATTTGAGCACTTAGGACTTACACCTCTGAATTTTCTTTGTACCCCTATCCATTGTTGTTTACTACAATGTAATCTCATTTAACCTAAAGTAGCCTGATCTTTTTTTTATTTATATATGCCATATTTATATTTATTTTAGTGTATATCCTGAATGGGAAGAAAAAGAGGGGGGAGGGGGAGTATGGGCATGGTGTGTTTTGAGAAATATGCGCTGACATAGAGGGCACATTCCATCCAACTGGTTAATTATTCTCTCTCTATCTATCTTTCTCCCTTTCTTTCTTTTATCGTAATGGACTAGGCTTATCAATTAATGGATATTGAGAATGTCTCAAGATGCAGTTGATTGAATGATGACAAAAGCGATCAGATTCAAACTTGGCTACATATGATGAGTGTAGCCTAATCTAACTCTCCTTCTATTCCCCCATTTCTCTCTCTCTCTCTCTCTCTCTATATATATATATATATATATAATGTGTAACATTTTTTTATTTCAAAATTTAGAATTTAAAAGAGAGAAAAAGAAAGGGGGAGTAATGGGACAATCCTAATCCCTAACCCTAATGTCTCTCTCTCTCCCCCCCTCCTGTCCATCTCTTCACCCATCCCTTACCTCTAGTTCAGAGGTATAGACCTGCTCTTCATCCCTCTCTCATGGATTCAGATCTTGTTTGAAATTTAGTAACAGAGCTTTTGAAAACAGAGCTTTTAAAAAGTAAAGCTTTTACAGAAAGTTGTTTGTTGTTTGATAATTACATTTTCACAATACCATGAAACTTTAATCTGTATTTAATAACTATTTTGAAAAAGTACTTTTAATATGACAAAATGATAATATGAGATATTGCACAATATTGTATAGTAAAGTATAATACAATATAAAATTACATCTTAAAATATAATTATATATTATTGTATACTATAGCATAATAATATAACCTGATATAATAAAGTATAGTATAATAACATATAATATATTAATGTATACATAGTATAGTATTGTATAATGTAGCAGAATGTGATATTATATTATATTATATTATAATAATATATTATTACATAGTAATATTATCATAATGTAACATAATGTAATATAATAATAATGTAGTATAATATAATATAATATATTTAAGTATAATAATATGATATGATAGATGTAATGATAAGATTTGTTTGTGAGTATTTTGATCACCACAAAAATTTCATTATAGCCAAAACAGCTCCAAATATATGCAAGAAAGTTTTATTTCTTAGTAAATTGATCATTTTAGCTTTCTGATAATTGAGCCAAAATAGCTTTTAGATCTTTTATCAAATACTACTCTACTATCTATGAATGTTTTTGAGACTTGTTTGGGTATCTAGGATTTATAACCTCATGATAAAATTCATGATGAAATGCAATTTTTGATCCTATAAGATTATACATAAAATCTTATTGGGAGAAAATTTTCTTATAACTAATCCTATCCTATGTTTGTATAATAAATTATGATTTTTTTCCCCTCCTTTGTTCCTTTACCCCTCCTCTCTCTATCTCTTCTTTACCAAAATAATAATTTATCATTATTAAAATATCATATTGATCATTATAATTATAAAATAAATCATATCAAGAAAAAGCTAATATATCTTTGTGTATCTTTGAAATTTAAAATTGAAATCTATTTAGATTTGGGATGGATTTAAAATTTGCCTCTTGGATGGTCGCTACTCGAATATGATTATAAATATATTTTATAAATTTTTATAAAATATATATAAAGGATTTGAACTCCAAAGTCTTTAGATGACCTAACTACTAGCTTAACCAATAACCCACAGTTCATTTAATTAAACATATATAATAATTCACTTAAACTGTTATATATAAATACCCAACACAAAACCCTAAACATCGTCTAAGCTTCCCTATTTGGCCGCTTCAAGCTGCCCACCTGATTGAGATTCAAGAGGATGGAAAAAAAGAGAGGAAAAGCTGGGGGAAAGCATAGGAAAAAGCAATGAAAATAATGAAAATACCAAAATGAAAAATTAAAAGGTAAGATCTTGTCCTACGTAGATTGATTTTTTTTTCTTTTTCACTTCTTCTTCTTTTCATTGAAGGAGAGCACCTGAGAGATTGGAGGGGTTTCTTAAGTTCCGATCAAGTTTTTTCTCAAGCATATGGGATTTTGTGCCAGTTGTGGCGGTGTAAGTGATAAAGGATGGTGACAAGGAGGTTGATGATAGGGGCATCAAGCAGAGCCTCACGATGGCCAATGAAGGTGGTGAGGAGGTGAAGGGTGGGTGGGAGGGCAACGAGGAGGTGAAGGAGGGCGAGGAAGGAGAAGGGCTAGGAGGGGCAGTTGGAGAAAAGGAGGGCAGGCATACGAAGGTAGAGCTCGACAATCATTAAAATAAAAAAAAAAACCATCAGAGGATGTTTTTCTTTTATCCCGTTGTTCAGCTGTGTAAACAGTAGCTTCAGACTGGCTCGGGCCATTGGGTTGGGCTTGTGCCTTAAAATGGCCCACTCAAATGCTAAGGTTGTGTTTGGTAGCTGGCAACCTATCCAGATTGCTACTAATTTAAAATGAGCTCACTGGATTTGTCACGCCTCCAACCCGAGATCATGAGTTGAGGGTCATGGCAACTATCACATACTTATGAAGAGCTCTCTCCATAAGCATGCAAGACATCTCATCATGATATCAATACATTATAATGAAATAAAATTTAAATAATTATTATTTAATTTTAATTTAAATAATTAAATTAAATACCATACATCCAATAAAGTTTCACAAAAAATAAAATAATAGATCTAAGTTCAATAAAGTTGATAATACTAAATCTCGCTTCTAAAAGCTCTGTCTCAATATTATTATCCATGCTTGCAATAATTATCTGAATTTGAAAAAAATAAAAAGAGAGATAATGAGCTAGATAGTCCAGTATGTAATAAATATCTTAATTAGATATTTTAAATAATTATATAATTTTTAAGAATAATACTGTAAATAAATATAAAAATATATTTCATGCTCATTCAATGTAGATCCAATCTTTTCAAATATTTATATACAATATAATCATAACTTAGATTCAAATCAAAATACTCACAACTCAACAATCATGACTATGACCAATGTTTAACCCCCATTAACGGAGTCCACTGAATACCAGCACATAACCCCCACTGGCAGGGTTCACTGAATACCAACGCATAACCCTCACTGATAGGTCCATTAAATATCAGCGCACAATCTCCATTGGCAGGATCCACTGAGTACCAATGTATAATCCCAATTAACAGGGCCCATTGAAATATAGTTAGGTTGAGAGTATAAATCTGATCTGTATCAAAATATTTTTGTATCATAATATATCATAATTTTTACTGAATATATGCATAATCAATAAATCATAGTATTTTAGAATTACTTTTTTGTTCAAATATAATTTCATAAATTATGCATAATTTTAAAGAATAATTATTTACTTTCAAAATAGATATAAAATATCTCGAGAAGATGATTCATTACTTACCTTTCACAGACCACTGAATGAACAGATCGATTAATCTTTAGAAAATTCTTCAAAACCTATTGTTCCAAATTATATTCTTGCATTAATTCTAATTCAGAATTAGATCTAAACAAATCTCAAATCAAAATCTCACTTAAGATCGGATCCTTCACTAAGCTCGATCAAAATCATGAAAAGGAAGTCTTCACTAGGCTAATCTTAGAAAAATAACTTTGAGAGAGAAAAATCTATCAAGAGAGAGAAACGATCTAGAGAGAGAAAATTTTAGAAAAAAAAATAGAGAGAGAAAGTTCAACATTCTAGAGAAAGTAAGGGTTTAGACTGAAGGGAGAGAGAGAAGAGAGAAACTCTCTCATTTTTTATTTTTTTTAGTTATTTTTTTTTCTTTTCTTTTCTTTCCCTTCCCTTTTTCTTTTTTTTTTCTTCACGAAAGAGGGAACCCACGTCCCTCTCTCTTCCTTCTTCTTCCACAGAATAGGGGATCCTTTGATCTCCTTGTTCACAAGGCAAGGGAGGTCCACTCCCAACCGACGACCATGATGGCCAAAGGAGAAGGTTGTGGCGGCGATGGCATGCTAGGTCCGATGACTAGTGAAGGCAACCAGTGGTTGAAAAATCAAAAAACAAAAGAAAAAATAGGGCATCTAGAAAATAAAATTTTAAAAGGATTTTTAATAGAAAATTTTAGCAAGAATTCAAGATTTAAAACCCATAGAACTTGTTAGGAAGTTGATTAAATGTATTTACCTAATTTTTGGATGGATTTGATTGGATTTTTGACGGCCAAAGTAGGATCAAATCATCGGTTAAATAGGATGAGATGAAGGAAGAGAAACAACAAATTAATCGATGATTTTTGATGATTTTCTAGTGAGAAGAAATCAAAAGGTTTGAGGGCTTTTAAATAGATCACAAAAGGAAGAGTTTTAGTTTGATTTTTACTCAAATTTTTGAATGATTTTGGGACTTTGAATCAGAGAAGGAATGGAACTCTTCCAGGGTTCTTTCCATGTTTTCCTTTTTTTTTATCTTTTTACTGCTTGGAGATTTGTGCGATTAAGGGTTAGGGTATTATATTCTTCTCTCCTAAAAAGAAATTTCGTCCTCAAAATTTTTCTTACCTGTTACCACTGCATTGGAAGCCTGTGCATTCTATTAAGTGCATAAATTCTTCTCTGAGTTTTTGAAATCTACCACCACCCTTATTTTGTCCATCATAAGTTCTTTAGCCAAATTGATTTTCAATGTTTAGTGGGCAGTTACTAATTTTATGATCCATCTTACCACATTTTAAATAAGCATCTGTATTTCAATGGCAATCCTTGTCAGTATAATTTCTGCCACATCTGGAGCACCGCTCACCATCAATCTGTTGAGTCTTATTATCTGTTATTTCCTTAGCTAAACTTTTGATATTTTTATTATTCTGCCCTTGTGTATCATTTGATCTCGCTCTCTTTCTTTGCTTTCTTTCCCTTTCTACACGTTCTTCATTGACTTCTCTTTCAATTATCAGTACTTTATTTACCATATCCACATAAGTAGTCAATTCATACGGAACCACTTGTTTTTGAATTTCAATTCTCAGCCCCATCTCAAATTTGTGAACTCATTTTTGTTTACCATCCACTAATTTCGAAGCAAAATTAGCCAACTCTGTAAATTTTGCTTCATATTCAGTCATACTCATACCTCTTTGCTTTAGATAAATAAACTCTTACTCTAGCTGGATCTTTATACTCTGAAAAAAATACTATTCATAGAATGCAATCCGAAATCTCTCAGGTAAGTATTTCACCATCTTGTTCATACTTATGCTGTAGTCGCTGACACCAGTTATACGCTTCTCCTTATGGTAAATAAGTTGCATATCGAATCTTTTCTCTACCACGGCACTCTTGGACAGCGAAGGCTTTTTCCATCTCCATTATCTGATTGTCAGCCTCCAAAGGTTCAGTAGTCCCCTTGAATGCTGGAGGAGCTAACTTTTTAAATTCTGAAATATTATTCCGTTGCACTTGCCGCTCTCCATGTTGTTGTGGTGGATGATGATGTTGTTGTGCATCTCATTGTATCTGTTGTTGTTCAAGCATTTATTGCTGTATTTATTGTTGTATCTGCATCATTCCAATTAGGGTCTGCATTAATTGAGCCATGTCCGGTTCTTGACATACTCTCAAAGTAGTCCCAATAAGATCTATGACTCCCTCCTCCTGAGGGGTGCCACTAATTAGATGGAGAGTGCTACCACCCCATGGTTGCGATGTCTCTCTTGCAGTTATTTGAGTAGTTCTTGTCATTAGATGGGGAAGCATAATAACTTCTGTAGTAGTAAAACCTTATTAGATTCATTTATCTACTTGTTATGATGGGTTTGTTATGATACTCATATTTCAATGTCCCAATATTTATGATGTCTACCCATCTATACTCATACTATGTCTAATTCTATGTATTATAATTTATCCACTCATACTCTGATACCATATTAATTATCACGTCCCCGATCCGAGATCATGAGTCGAGAGTCATGGCAACCACCGTATTTTTATGAAGAACTCTCTCTATAAATATGCAAGACATCTCATCACGATATCAATGCATCACAATAGAATAAAATTTAAATAATTATTATTTAACTTTAATTTAAAAAACTAAATCAAATATCTTACATCCAATAAAGTTTTACTAAAAATAAAATAATAGATCTAAGTTCAATGAAGTTGGTAATGCTAAATCTTACCTCTAAAAGCTCTATCCCAACATTATTACCCACGCTCGTAATTAATTATCTGAATCTGAAAAAAATAAAAAGAGAGATAATGAGCCAAACAGCCCAGTAAGTAACAAATATCCCAACTAGATATTTCAGATAATTTTATAATTTTTAAAAATAATACTATGAATAAACATAAAAATATATTTCATGCTAATTCAATGTAGATCCAATCTTTTCAAATATTTATATACAATACAATCATAAATCCGATTCAAATCAAAACACTCATAACTCAATAGCTACGACTATGACCAATATTTAACCCTCACTGGTGAGATTCACTGAATACCAACGCACAACCTCCACTAGTAGGGTCCACTAAATACCAGCGCACAATCTCCATTGACAGGGTCTACTGAGTACTAACATATAATCTCCATTGGCAGAGCCCACTGAAACATAGTTAGGCTGAGAGCATAAATTCGATTTATATCAAAATACTTTTGTATCATAATGTAACATAATTTTTACTGAACATATGCATCATCAATAAACCATAGTATTTCAGAATCACTTTTTTGTTCAAATATAATTTCATAAATTATACATAATTTTAAAGAATAATTATTTACTTTCAAAATAGATATGAAATATCTCGAGAAGATGATTCATTACTTATTTTTCACAGACCATTGAACGAACAGATTGATTAACCATTAGAAGAATCTTCAGAATTTATTGTTTAAAATTATATTCTTGCATTAATTTTAGTTTAGAATTAGATCTAAACAAATTTCAAATTAAAATCTCACTTAAGATCGGATCCTTCACTAAGCTCGATTAAAATCATCAAAAGGAAGTCTTTCATTAGGCTAATCTTAGAAAGATAACTTTGAGAGAGAAAAATCTATTAAGAGAGAAAAATAATCTAGAGAGAAAAAATTTTAGAGAGAGAAAATAGAGAGAGAAAAAATAAGAGTTCAAACTGAAGGAAGAGAGAGAAAAGAGAAACTCTCTCATTTTTTTTAGTTATTTATTTATTTTTTCTTTCTTTTTCCTTTTTCTTTTCTTTTTCTTTTCTTTTCTTCACGGGAGAGGGAACCCGCGTCCCTCTCTCTTCCTTCTTCTTCCACGAAATAGGGGATCCTTTGATCCTTTTGTTCGCAAGGCAAGGGAGGTCCACTTCCAGCTGATGACCATGATGGCTGGAGGAGAAGGCTGCGGTGGCAATGGCATGCTAGGTCCCGTGACCGGCGACGGCAACCAGCAGCTGAAAAACCAAAAACAAAGGGGAAAACAGGGCATCCAGGAAACAAAATTTTCAAGGGATTTTTGGCAAACAATTTCAGCAAGAATTCAAGATTTAAAACCCATAGAACTTGTTGGGAAGTTGATTAAATGTATTTATCTGATTTTTGGATGGATTTGATTGGATTTTTGGTGACCAAAGTAGGATCAAATCACCGGTTAAACAGGATAAGATGAAGGAAGAGAAATAGCAATTTAATCGATGATTTTTGGAGATTTTTTGGTGAGAAGAAATCAAAAGATTTGAGGGTCTTTAAATAGATCACAAAAGAAAGAGTTTTAGTTTGATTTTTATTCGGATTTTCAAGTGATTTTGGGTCTTTGAATCGGAGAAGAAATGAAACTCTTTCAGGGTTCTTTCTGTGTTTTTCTTTTTTTTTTTGATCTTTTTACTGCTTGGAGATTTATGCGATTAAGGATTAGAGTATTACAGGATTACTGCATTTGATATGTTTTTTGGATAGTAATCTGGATTCCTTGGCAATCCAGATTGTTTTCCATAAAACAATCTGGATTGTCTTGGAGAAGGATAGCTATCCAAGTTGTCACTTCTTTAGTAATATTGCAATAAAAATTTTGGACAAAATTATCTTTAAAAAAAATCATACAAAACCCATCGCCCATCCCTCCCCTCATCCCCTTCCGTGCGCGCCCTCTGTCCGCGACTCTTCTATCTTGCTTTGCCTGCCGCGGTTTCTTTGCCCTCATCCCCAACCACACCCCCTGCCCGGCGGCTCCTTCGTGCTCGTCCCCAATACTCTCACGGCTCCGCACGCATCCGCCCCATCTCCACCTCCCACCAGTGCCCGCGGTTCTCCATACTCTTTGGCTCGTCACTTTTCTATGCCATACCACATCCATACCACTTCCGTCATTTCTCACCAGAAAAAAAAAAAAAAAAGCACAAAGCAAAATTATTGAAGATATCTTGAAAATTTGATTTCATATTATTGATAATCTAATTTTTATATTAAATATATTCATCATAATTTTTAATAATTTTATTATAATATTATCAATATATATTAAATATAATGATTAATAATATTAATAATTTAATAATTATAATCTACCTTGACAGCAACCCACGTTACCTTTCAATTGCACCAAAGGCAACCTGCAGAGTAACCCTCTCCTTGCCTAAACGTTGGCTGCAATCCGGTTTTTTTCCTGAACCGATTCGCTTCCCACCAATGTCGACGACGACGGGGAGAAGGGGGCTAACCCTAAATATCAGCACAACCCTCAGATTACGATCTGACGGCTCTAATAGGTTATAAGAGCCTTCTATCAATCACGCTCCCAGCGACTTACTCGTACATAAATCCATCCCAGCGCTTCCATCTCGCCGTTGCCCTCTTCCTTCTTCCGCGCTTCGAAGGTATCCTTCCTCTCCCCTGTGGCTCTCCCAGATTTCTCTTCCGGCGTCGCAAATCTGTAGTTTTTGTGGATCGGCCGATCATCGTTTGTATCATCTTAGCATGATTAGATGTTTGGGGTTTTGGATGTCGAAGTGCTTTTAGTTATGGTTCTATCGAATACATTTTCGATCTTGTTATTATGTATGCGGTAGTGCCGATGAACTATTTGTCTTTTGGTTTTCAATTGCGCTGCTTGATGACGGTTCTCGGCATTAGCAGCAGGCGAATATATTGTTGTATCCGACCCCGGATTTGATATTCTGGAATTATAAGTCATCGGAACTTAAGGAAAGAAAATTTTTTTTAGCGGAAAACTTTGTCACTTATTTCCTTTAGATGGGACTTTGTTTCAAATCCATGTAGCATTATCAAAGATCTCTTGATCTAAGACCGTTGAAAGTTTAATAGATGGTTGGTTATAATAGGACCTGGCTCTAACTCAAATCAGTCCACTTTTTTTTGTTGGGTTTATTTGGATTCCTATCGGCATTGCTCATTGATGGCTACGCTTTTGTGACTGTGAAACTTATGATTCTTTATTGTGGAGTAATTTTACCCTAAAATTTTGCTATATTATGCTTTCAGGAGATTACTATTTTGTTTATAAGCAATCATCATGATCTTATACTAAGATTTTGCTATATTATACTTTCAGAAGTTTACTTATTTGTTTGTAAGCAATGGCTGCAACTTTCTGCAATCTCAACTCGGTGTCTGGCCTCAAAAAGCTTGATGATTACCTTCTTACTCGTAGTTATATAACAGGGTAAGTGCTCTGTTGCTTTGATGAGCATTTGTGTGCATTCATGATAATCATGAAATTCTCAAGATACTTGTACGCAAATTTGTTTTCAGTTACCAAGCTTCCAAAGATGACCTTGCTGTTTATGCTGCACTTTCCACGGCTCCATCGTTGGAGTATGTTAATGTAGCTAGGTGGTATAACCACATTGATGCTCTTCTGAAGATGAGGTATGTGCTTAAGCTTAAATTTTTTTGCATTCCATTTATTTTTCAGCTTGCTGGCATAAATTATACTTAATTGACTGGCGTGCTTTGATGTTCAGTGGTGTCACCGAGGAAGGTGCTGGTGTGAAAATTGAATCATCTGCTTCTGTTGCCGAGGAGGCCCCATCCTCTCCTCCTGTTGCTGACAAAAAGGTCTGCTTCTTGATCATTCCTTTCCAAGTGCTTTATGCATTTTTTTTTTTTCAACGAGTGCGCTCTTGAGCATGTTTCACCGAGTGCACTCTTGAGCACCGTTTACTTTCTTGTTAGTTATGTATTCTTGGTTGGAGTTGCAGTTGCCATTCTGTTCTTTTTGGATATTATAAGCAATAATTGAAGTTACTAATTCTCTAAAAAATTTTCATAAAATGAAAAGATATAATATAATATAGCTTGCTGCTGTTATAAAACATGAACTAATTTATGTTGCTTCATTTTCTGGTTTAATGCTTAGTATGTGTTGCTCAGCCACACACTTGTGCCAACTCTGCAACTTTTTGGAGGCCTCATTTTATGGATCATTTTTTTTTTTTTTTGTTTAGTTTCTCTTTTATCATGCAGCATGGACGGTCAGTAGAGTTTCAGTTATTCTCATCATAACTTTTATTTTTCAGGCCCCAGCTGCTGCTGATGATGATGATGATATGGATCTATTTGGTGAAGAGACAGAAGAAGAAAAGAAGGCTGCTGAAGAACGTGCAGCAGCTGTTAAAGCATCTGGAAAAAAGAAAGAGAGTAAGTCTTATCTATGTGTTTTTTCTTCCTTTTGTCCATCTTTCCTTGTAGGCTTAATGACGAATATACAAACTGTTTTTACATTGTTAACTTTAAAGTACACATACATTCTTGTTATGGCAGTATTTGATACTCATCATTGTTAATTCTTGATTGGGATGTTGTTTCATGTCAGGTGGAAAGTCTTCAGTGCTACTAGATGTAAAGCCATGGGATGATGAAACAGACATGCAAAAGCTTGAAGAAGCTGTTAGGAGTGTTCAGATGGAGGGTTTGCTCTGGGGAGCCTGTATGTAACACCTCTTTCTCTCTTATTATTTAAGTACATCAACGCTGGATGCTTATGTCAGTTGTTTTTAAATTTGATAAAATGCTATATACTTTACATGCAGCAAAACTTGCTCCAGTTGGGTATGGCATCAAAAAGTTGCAAATTATGATGACCATTGTAGATGACTTGGTTTCTGTTGATAGCCTTATCGAGGACCATCTCTTGGTTGAACCAGCAAATGAATACATTCAGAGCTGTGATATTGTGGCATTTAACAAAATCTGTGAGTATACTTGATTTAGATTTTTTTGAGAGAATAATGATTTGTGTTTACTCTCATTGTTACTTAAGGTGTTCATTGACATTCTATTAGTAAGAGCACAATTTATAGTTCTTAAATGTGTTATTTCGTTCTAGAAACTTATGCAAAAAAGGTGGTGCCATATAGACCCCTATTCTTTCTATTAATTTCCTTAAGCTGCTCAAAAAAGTACCGTATCAACTCATCTAAATATGCAGGAAATGGCCCAAAAGAAATTAACAACAAAGAAATCAGTAGGCCTTGCTATTGGATCAGCATGAGACAAGCTGAACCTGCCAACAACTTTTGCTAGTTCATGTTTGCATTCTCCTCCAGTCAGAGTCAATCATCTTTAGTGTACGTTTAGAAAAATCAGATCATACATCATTTCGACACCCATCTTTTGCGTGCAGTCACAACAATGTTTAACAGGCTAGAAGTCAAATTTTCTCTTGTTTTTTTCTTTGCATTGACTTGTTACCTTAGGAACCTCAGCATTATTTTATCAATCTTACACGATATCTTATTACTGGCTAAGGAGAACAAATCTCTCAAATTAGTGGACAGCTTGTGAATAAAGGCACCCTTTTGTTTTCCCTTAGTAGAATTTTTGAATTCTTGTAGCTTAATTTGTACCCGGCAGCCAGTGTTTTCTCCTAGTTGAAACACTAGCACACAAACATCATGCACATATACTTTTTTCTTTTCATGTATGTTTGGTTAGGTTTCCTTGAGGAAACAAAATGCAGAAAGACATCTTTGCCTCCATTTGCCCATTTTTTCATTGTTAGATTTTGTGATAGGATATCCCAATATCCATTTTGCCATCATCACTTGGAAATTCATATCATTTTTTATAAGAATTCTTTTTTTCTATACATATGTTGTTGCCCTTTATAAAAGTTTAAAGGTTAATATTGTTTTCATTGACTGAATTTTTCATGCTGGAGATTAGACATCTAAAGATCCATTCTTTTCCTCTAAGATTCTTTTCATCTTTATGTACAAAGGAGTTCACATTGGTCATTCATTGTGTTATATCTTGCCATTTCAATCATCTCAACACTAATCTCAAAAATACTCTTTCTTTTCTTCAGGTTCTTAAACATGGAATAGTTTTGAATTCTTAAATCATGCATATAAACTTTTATCTGCCCTGCGCGACGTGTCCATATTGCTTCCAAACCATCTTAACTGCTTATCTATAGGATCACAACTTTAGGGAAAGCCCTGCTTGGGCGTGGTGCCATAGAAGGGAGGTTGGGATAGGGCCATGTGTATGGCAGATCATACGCATGCAGAGTAACTACTACTAGCATTTCTTGAAGAGAATTTAGTGTTGATTAATACCACCCATCTTGTGGTTTGTGTTCGCATGATACTTACCAGGCTTCAAACATGTGATTGTAATTTCTTGAATATTTTCATCAATCCTACTTTTCCTTCAAGGGAAGCTAACACATGTTACTTATTTCTTTCTCCAAATCTGTTTCCGTCTAAATGCTACTTTCGTTTTGTCCCTTGTTCATCTATGATCTACCATATCAATCAAATATCCTTATATCAAATTTACATTTTCAAGTATTTCATTCTGTTTTAATTTTAATATAACTTTTGTGCAAATGAAATCTGCATTTTTTTTGGTTCTCTTTTTCATAAGAAAGATGCTGGCAATAATTGCCAGTGCAAACACTGTTTGTTGTTTCAGTCTACTCATCGTTTTTACTTTTGCAGTGCAAGTGTCATTCCCACCACTTTTCTGACACTTTCTGCATGATATCAGTAACACCTGCATGCGTATTGAAGCTTCTAGCTGTCAATAATGTCCCCACCTGTTTTTTGTGCCCAAAGTTTTGTTAACATGATTGACTGACTTTCCTTCTAAGTATTGCATCCATTTGGATAGCACGTAAGTGTTGGCCTTTTTGGAACAAGCTCCTTTAGTGGTTCTACATTTTTTTGATGCACTGATTTTGTTTTGGTGCTGCACTTGGATACTGTTAAGGGTATTCCTATCTACTGTTGTGAGATTAATTTGGTTCAATTTGGAGCAAAAAAAAAAAAAAGGGTTATTGCTTGTTAGTAGCAGAATTTGATGTTATTATGTACTTTGAGAACATCAATTATATGTTCCATGGCTACAATTATTAATATGTAACTGTAGATTGTGCTACCTCTGAAGTTGACAACTTTTAAGCTCAACCTAGAGCTTCCTATTCACACACATAAGATCCTCTCTACTGAAGCTGATGAACTTTGTTTTTGTTTTTAAGTGTCCGCAATTCAATATTGTGAGGAAAGATTTTCTGCCTTTTTCGTTGGATTTTATAATTTTTTGAATATTGTCAATTTCAATAATTTTTGCTGCTTTTAGTATTCAATTTTACGGTTACAAGCATGTACTTTACACATGTAGTGACATGTGAGTTAACTGACTTGCTTCTCACGTGGGTTTGCTGCAGAGGACAATTTTGTGTTTGGGAATTGACTGCAAACAAGAAGTTCATCATCATGTTTGGTAGATTTTAGTGTGTTTGTCATTCAGAGAGCTTTTCAAACTTGTTCCCTAGAGAGAATCTGCTTCATATGATATATTGTTAATGCAAACTTGAAATTGTTTGGTGATATGAATGGCATTTTTCATGTGATTTTAGTGCTGATGCTCCTAATGTGCTATGGAATTTTAGTGCTTCATGCAAGGCAGAAGACACCATCTTGGTGCCATTTCCAAGTCTGATTTCATGCTTGTCAGCTGCAAGTTAAGAAATTAGATGTTTAAAGTTGTTTGGGTTGTCTTCAAGTATATTCCTTTATCAACCTTGGTGGTAGAATAAGCTCTTCCGTCTTCCTTTGGACATCAATTTCTTTTCCCATTCCAGTGTTGGTAACTGTAATTGCCCTTATTATTCTATAGCATTTATTGGGTTCTAGTGTTAGTCATTGAATTAATCACAAGCACAGAGCTGGATTGGTTAATCAGGAGCCTTGTCTGTGAAGAATCCGTGTCATGTGGGAGGCATGTCCATTGGAGAGCTCGGATTTGTTCTTTATGTCCAGCCCATTAATATTGATTGCTGGTGACTGAGCGTTAGGATGTAATTTTGCCGAGCATCATTTTATCCTTTTGGTGAATCCTGTAGCATCCCCAACCAGGAAAGGCTTATTTTTTCTTATTTTCCTTCAATGTGATAAGATGATTTTGGTTTTTAATGTATGGCAGATAATTGGGCGGCACAGAAACAGGGAATGTATGATGGCTTGATACCATCGTCAATTAAACCTTATTATTCTCCATTGGTGCATATAGATCTTTTTGCTTTTACATATTTACTTTCTTTGGGCGGCTCCGGGCGGCACGAAAACCGGCAAAAGATAAGAATGAAAGCACAACACTTGGGAGATTTGATGATTGGTCATAATAGTTGACCCTCTAGGTTTAATTATTGTTGTTGAATACTTGATGTGGCCATTGTTCATGTCATTATGCCTGTATTTGTTGTGTCAAGCATAGAAAGCACCCAATGTATTAGCTCAACTAAGAAAAAGAAAATGTGACAACCAGCATAGCAACACAACTTGAGCAATCATTCTTTAAAAATATTTATGAAGAACTATAGTTTTTGCCACAAAAATAGGCTATTTAGTTGAATATTTAACTAATGTTTGCCTTGTCAGATACAATGCGCAGTTATCTTCTGATAGCTCTTAGAGATAAGATGCCTTACTTTTTGTTTGCTCATATGCTGTATTTCGTTTGGGCATAAAGCATTCCAAGGGCGCTGTTATAAGCTTTTCGAGGCATCTTGTATGATTACTTCTTATTTTCTATGGACAACACGGTCTTCATCTAAAACTAATTCTAAAAAATTTTGGCCAAAAGAAAATTGGAATAATGGTATGAATATTTCCACAGGCGTAAGTTTTACTATTTCATTTTTTTTCTTATTCCCTAGCCAGCTGCCAAATGCAGCCCTAAAGTTCTCCCCATAATATAGCCTGATTTTAAGAAAGCAAAGAGCCAACGCATTATTTTAGAGGAACATATTAATTTAGGGCACTAAAATAACATGGATGATCCCAAACAGTGTTGGTTGAATAAGCATTTCTGATCCATATGTGGGACGAGCAGGTACCAAGGCAGCTCCGAAAGGAAAGTAATAGCACACAACTCAGCATAGACAGAACTCACGTAGAGGATTGTGCATGTCTTCATCGGTTCCTGTCTCCACAAGTATCGTGCGTAATAATCCAGATAGATTGCGTAGAAAAAAAAGGTCCCAATACCCACCTGTCGTTAGAAAAGATAAATTTTGTTATTATGTGATGAGGGATGATAGGATGTATATAACTTCATAACATTTTAAGATTGGCATTTACAACTGATAAATACATAAATACTGCAAGGGAACTCTTTCGACTTGTTGGGAATAACCTTGTGCCCTTGAATAACCCCGTGCCCTTAAAATGCACCACTATACAACATCAGTAAGCAACGTCTTGCTTGGCTAAGCATTTAAAGTGTCAGAAAATACTTTCTGATTCTCAAAAAATACTTTAGAGTGATATAGTAATATTTGATAAAAATATCGAAAAGCTATTTTGACTTTATCAAAAGCTGAAAATGTTTATTTGAAAAAAAATATATTTTAAAGTTTTCTCTAAAAATACTTTTTGACTAATGTCGGGAAGCTGTTTTGCTTCTTCCAAAATACTTTATCAATATGATTATCAAATAGCAAATAACTTTTTAAAAAAATATTATTTTAAAAAATTTTATTTCTTAAAAATTTTATTGTCAATAGCAATCGCCAGCAGAACTTAAATAGTTGAATTGATGGACATAATTAATTAGTCAGAAGAGAAGGAAATTTCATTACAAATTTAAAATGAGAAAAATAATAGAAAAATCCAATGTAACCAAGGAGCCTACTCATTCACCCAAGATGTAAAACTAAAAAGAGACTACACTTGGGTGTAGCCAAACCTAGATCAGTTGCCTCTATCACGGTTGAATCAGCATGGATCTTGATACTTGAAAACTAGCTGCTAACTAGCCTCTCCGCTATTAGATTCCCAAAAAATTAAAAAAAGTTTGAGCATTAATGCGATGGGATGGAACTCATGCATTTATCATCTTCTCCTACGTGCAATACTCATCTTTAATAGGATGGGACTCGAAGCATTGCCCTCTCTCTCTCCCATCCCAAGCCAGATCTTTTTCTATTTATCTTCACAATATTTATGTTTATTTACACACAGCAGATTTTTATTACGTAGATGTTGGTGTTTATCATGAACATCTTAGTATTTATTTTTGCATAATTGGTGTTTACTGCCAGTAAGTTAGTATTTATTTTCAAGCATCTAGGATTTATACATCCAAATTTTCTATTTATCTTTCATCATTATTGTTTACTACAATGTAATCCTCACTGAGCGGCAAGATTGTTTCCTATTTATTTCTTTGATATTTGTGTTTATTTTTCAGACCAGAGTTTATCATCTTGGTCTTAGTGTTTATCCTGGATGAGGGGAGAGAGAGAGAGTGGGGGTTAGGTGTGTCCCGAGAAATGGGCGCGGGCATGTATGATTCATCCCATCCCACTAATTAATTCTTCCTCTCTCTCTATATATATCTATTTCCTTTCAATGCAACAGATGAGAAGGGATAAAGATGCATGTTGATCAAATGACAACAAACATGATCGGACTTGGGCTTAAGCTAGGTACGAGCCCAGTCCAACTCTGTCTCTCTCTACATCCCTGTCGGATGTGTATATATATAGAGAGTCAGATTAGAATTAGGTTGATTAAATTTGAGCTTGATCCGATCAGATCAAAACTCTATGATAGAGATCTTACATCAATAATTCAAGCCATTAAATATGATTTATCATCTCAAAATTGCTTACACACAAAAAAATCATATAATTTGAAGACTCCTAGCTTATACATTAAATAGTCAAAAATTGGACAGTGTAAATAAAATTGAATTAGATGGATTCTTTAACCACTTGATGCATAGGTTAGGGATTTTCAAATCATATGATTTTTGATGTGCAAGTAGTTTTGAGATAGTAAACTACATCTAATGATTTGGATCATCGATGTAGGACTTTCATTATCATATTTTAATTTGACCAGATTGAATCCAAATCTGACTGACGTTACCCAAGTCTTCCCTTATATATATATATATATGTAGCATTTTTTTTAGATCAAAATTGGGAAGAGAGAAAAAAAAGATGAACATCAGGGCAATCCTAATATTTGAACCTTAATCTCTTCTTTCCCCGTCCTCCACCCATCTCCTCACTTATACCTTGCCTTTATTTTAGCGACACGAACCTGTGCTTCATCCCTCTCTCATAGGCTTAGGCTATGTTGAGATTGTTATTGGTAACAGAGCTTTTGCAAAAAATTATTTACTGTTTAATGATTATATTTTTAAAAGCACTATGAAACTTCAACTTCTATTTGATAACCAAATCGAGAAAATACTGTTAGTATGACAAAAATAACAATAAAACACACTATATAGTATTATGCAAGAAAATATAATACAATATAAAACTATATATTATCACATATTAAAATATATAATTATGTAGTATATAATGTGATATAATACTATACTATAATATAATATTATTATAACATAGTACAATATGATATTGTGTACTATAGAATAATAGTATAACATAATATGATATAGTATAATATTATATATTGATACATTGTTACATTGTATAATATTGTTATAATGTAACAAAATGTAATATAATATAATAATATGATGTCATATAATACTATAATATAATAATATATTACTACATATAAAAATATTATTATATAGTATAATATTATAATAATGTATAATGTAATATAATATTATAATATGATATAATAAATATAATAATAAAATTTATTTGCAGGTATTTTGGCCACTATAAAAATTTTATTAACACAAAAGCAGTTTCACAATATATGCTAAAGAGAATTTTCAAGAGAAGCTCCGAAATAGAGCTTCTTCTAAGCTGACCCTGCAATGCTAAAATAGATGCTAAATTTTTTACCAAATACTATTATGCTATCCATAAGTTTTTATGGGGCAAGAAACTATATTTTTTTCTTAAAAACCTTGCCAAATCGAGTCTCAGGCTTAGGATTGGCTTAGGCCATTCGGTTGGGCCAGGGCCGTAAAATATTGGTAGGCAACAATCTGATTTTTGCTCGAAGCAGTTCTTTTCCACCTAGGGATAGTAGTTAGATGAGTTTTTCTGGATACTTAATCCATCTTGAACCCTAATAGAACCTATTTAGCATATACTAGAGGATTTGGAATGGGGTTAGGATTTAAAAATAAAATCCTTTTAGATTTAAAATTTGCTCCTCATATACTCGCTACCCAAATCCGATTATAAATAAATTTTAAAAGATTTTATAAATTATATAATATGATAGGATTTCAACTTTCAATGCTTGGATCATGTAATTGCTGCCCACTGCCTTACCCAATCAGGAGAAAACAAAAATAAAATCCATGAAAATAAAGGAAAGACAGAAAAAATAAAAGATAAGACTTTTTTCCACATATATTTTTTTGATTCTTTTTCTTTTCATTTCATTCTCTTTTTCAGGGATACATGAGGAAGGAGAGCACTTGAGGGAGGCCTGAAAGGTTTTTAGGTTCGGGTTGAGGTTTTTCTTTTCTTTTTTTATTTTTTTGATACAAGCATACGGCTCTAGTGTGAATACAACTCAAAAAGTCCGTAAATAAATGATCTTTGCATGATTCGTGGGTGCATCTCATCTTGTCATCAGTTCTAATCATCGGTGCGTTCAGTGATGTAAGAAGTTATGTCGTTCTATTCATCTCTCGAAAGATGTATCAAACAGACATCATGATAGACAGATAAAATGATGACTAGATATCATGAAGAAGTAGATGGGCCTCCAGCTATCTCGTCCCATTCTCGATCCGGCCGATAATGATCACTAAGTCATCTTCAATGTTAATCCTTTCTCCTCATAGCTCCTGTGTATATGGGATTTTGCAAGTTGCGGCGGTGTTTCCTTGAATTTTTGAGAGCTTAATTTTGGCAGAAGCATGATGCTTTATGGCGTTTGGGGCTTTTTGATCAAAAGGATCCTCCTTTCCTACAAAATTTTCAATTTATGAGTCATGTTCTCACTATGAATAAGAGCTAGCCGGACGGGCTAGGGTACCCGGTGGGTATACCAATTTTAGATGGGATGGTTTTGGAATGGATTTGAGATTTTTGGCTAATTTGAGTGGTAAGATTTTAAACGGTTTGGATATAGGTAGGGTAAATTTTGAGGGTATCCTGTCCGTTGCGATCCCCATTTCCCCCAATCTCCACGACAACACAGAAAAGAGAGGAAACCCTAAATATCAACACAACCATCAGATTATGATCCAACAGCTATAAATGGTTATAAGAACCTTCTACAAACTGGCTGCTGAGCTACTTAAAGTAGACAGATCCATCCGAGCGCTCCCGTCTCCCCCTTGCCCTCTTGCTTCTTCCGAGTCTCGAAGGTATCCTTCTTGCACCCTGCGGGTCTCCCAGATTTCTCTTCTGGGTGGCAAATCCGTAATAGTTTTTGTGGATCGACCGGTCATTGTTCGTATGATCTTAGCATGATTAGATAGTTAGGGTTTGGAACTCGAACTGCTTTTAGTTATTGTTCTATCGAATACCTTTTCGATCTTGTTATTATGTATGCGTTGATGCCAATGAACTATTTATCTTTTGGTTTTGAATTGCACTACTTGATAACGGCTCTCGGCATTAACAGCGTGCGAATATATTGTTGTATGCGACCCCCGATTTGATATTCGGGAATTATATATCATCGAAACTTTTTGAAAGAATGATTTTTTTAGCGAAAAAATTTGTCACTTATTTCCTTCAGATGGGATTTTGTTTCAAATCCATGTATCATAATAAGATTTCTTAAGCTAAGGCAGTTGAAATTTTAGTAGATGGTGGGTTGTAATAAGACCTGGCTCTAACTCAAATTAGTCCATTTTTTTTTTGGTTGGGTTTATTTGGATTCCTATTGGCATTGCTCATTGATGGCTATGCTTTTGTGACTGCGAAAGTTATGATTCTGGATTGTGGAATAATTTTACCCTAAGATTTTGCGATATTATACTTTGAGGAGATTAGTAATTTGTTTATAAGCGATCGTGATCTTACACTAAGATTTTGCTATATTATACTTTCAGGAGATTAGTGATTTGTTTATAAGCAATGGCTGCAACTTTCCACAATCTCAATTCGGAGTCTGGCCTCAAAAAGCTTGATGATTACCTTCTTTCTCGTAGTTATATAACGGGGTAGGTGTTCTGTTGCCTTTATGAGCATTTGTGTGTATTCATGAAATTCTCAAGATACTTCTATGCAAATTTGTTTCAGTTACCAAGCTTCCAAGGATGACCTGGCTGTTCATGCTGCACTTTCGACGGCTCCATCGTTGGAGTATGTTAATGTAGCTAGGTGGTTTAACCATATTGATGCTCTTCTGAAGATGTGGTATGTGCTCAAGCTTAAATTTTTGGCATTCCATTTATTTCCAGCTTGGTAGTATAAACTATGCTTAATTGACTGGTGTGCTTTGATGTTCAGTGGTGTCACTGGGGAAGGTGCTGGTGTGAAAATTGAATCATCTGCTTCTGTTGCCGAGGAGGCGCCATCCTCTGCTCCCGTTGCTGAGAAGAAGGTCCGCTTCTTGATAATTCCTTTACAAGTGCTTTGTGCATTTTTTTTTTCTTCCAATAAGTGCGCTCTTGAGCACCATTTACTTTCTTGTTAGTTACGTATTCTTGGTTGGAGTTGCAATAGCCATTTTGTTCTTTTTTGGATATTATAAGCAATAATTGAAATTGGTAATTTTCTAAAAAAATTTCAGAAAAGAAAAAAAATATAATATAGCTTGCTGTTGTTATAAAACGTGAACTAATTTGTGTTGCTTCATTTTCTGGTTTAAAGCTGAGTATTTGTTGATCTGTCACACACTTGTGCCAACTCTGCAACTATTGGAGGCCTCATTTTATGGATCATTTATTTCTTTTTCATTTAGTTTCTCTTTTATCATGCAGCATGGGCAATCAGTAGAGTCACAGTTATTCTCATCATAACTTGTATTTTTCAGGTGCCAGCGGCTGATGATGATGATGATGATGATGATGATGTGGATCTATTTGGTGAAGAGACAGAAGAAGAAAAGAAGGCTGCTGAAGAGCGTGCAGCAGCTGTTAAAGCATCTGGAAAAAAGAAAGAGAGTAAGTCTTATCTATGTGTTTTTTCTTCATTTTGTCCACCTTTCCTTGTAGGCTTAATGACGAATATACAAACTGTTTTTACATTGTTAACTTTAAAGAACACATACATTCTTGTTATGGCAGTATTTGATACTCATCATTGTTAATTCTTGATTGGGATCTTGTTTAATGTCAGGTGGAAAGTCTTCAGTGCTACTAGATGTAAAGCCATGGGATGATGAAACAGACATGCAAAAGCTTGAAGAAGCTGTTAGGAGTGTTCAGATGGAGGGTTTGCTCTGGGGAGCCTGTATGTAACACCTCTTTCTCTCTTATTATTTAAGTACATCAACGCTGGATGCTTATGTCAGTTGTTTTTAAATTTGATAAAATGCTATATACTTTACATGCAGCAAAACTTGCTCCAGTTGGGTATGGCATCAAAAAGTTGCAAATTATGATGACCATTGTAGATGACTTGGTTTCTGTTGATAGCCTTATCGAGGACCATCTCTTGGTTGAACCAGCAAATGAATACATTCAGAGCTGTGATATTGTGGCATTTAACAAAATCTGTGAGTATACTTGATTTAGATTTTTTTGAGAGAATAATGATTTGTGTTTTCTCTCATTGTTACTTCAGTTGTTCATTGACAATCTATCAGTAAGGGCACAATTTATAGTTCTTAAATGTGGTATTTCTAGAAACTTTTGCAAAAAAGGTGGTACCATATAGACCTTCTATTAGTTTCCTTAAGGTACCCCAAAAACTACCATATCAACTATAGTCTAAACAAGCAGGAAATGGCCCAAAAGAAATTAACAACAAAGAAACCAGTGGGCCTTGCTATTGGATCAGCATGAGACAACCTGACATGAGACAAACTGAACCTGCCAACAGCTTTTGCAAGTTCATGTTTGGTTCTCCTACAGTCAAGGCCAACCATCTTTAGTGTACATTTAGAAAAATCCGATCATACATTATTACGACATCCATCTTTAGTGTGCAGTCACAATGTTTAACAGGCTAGAAGTCAAATTTTCTCTCTATCTTTTTTTTTTTCCCTTTGCATTGACTTGTTACCTTTAGGGACCCCAGCATTATTTTATCAATTCTTACATGATATCTCCTTACCAGCTAAGGAGAACAAATCTCTGAAATTACTGGACAGCTTGTGAATAAAGGCACTCTTTTGTTTTCTCTTAGTAGTATTTTCGAATTCTCATAGCTTAATTTGTACCTGGCAGCCAATGTTTTCACCTGGTTGAAACACAAGTGCACAAACATCATGCACATGACCTTTTTTTTCTTCTCATGTACGTTTGGTTAGATTTCCTTAAGAAGGCAAAAAGCAGGAAGACATCTTTGCTTCCATTTACAAGTTTTGTTGTTAGATTTTGTGATCATATATCACAGTATCCATTCTGCCATCATCACTTGGAAATTCATATTGTTTTTTATAAGAATTTTTCTTTTTCTATACATATGTTGTTGCCTTTATAAAAGTTTAAAGGTTGATATTGTTTTCATTGACTGCATTTTTCATGCTAGAGTGTGCAGTGGCATTCGCCATGTTATATCTTGCCATTTCAATCATCTCAACAGTAATCTCAAAAATACTTTTTATTTTCTTCAGGTTGTTAAACATAGATTAGTTTTAAACTGCTTAATCATGCATAGAAACTTTTATCTTTCCTGCATGACATGTCCGTATTGCTTCCAAACCATCTTAATTGCTTATCTATGGGATCACAACTTAGGGAAAGCCCTGCTTGGGCATGATGCCATAGAAGAGACATTGGGATAGGGCCACGTGTATGGCAGATCATATGCATGCAGAGTGACTACTACTTGCATATTTTAAAGAGAATCCTGTGTTGATTAATTCCACCCATCTCATGATTTGTGTTCGCATGATACCTACCAGCCTACAAACCTGTGACTGTAATTTCTTGAATATTTTCCCTTTTAATACTTTGTTCATTATCAATCCTACTTTTCCTTCGAGGGAAGTTAACTCACATATTACCTATTTCTATCTCCAAATCTGTGCCTGTCTAAATGCTTCTTCATTTTATCCCTTGTTCATCTATATTTTAGCATATTAATCAAATTTCCTTATATCCATTTTCAAGTATTTCATTTTCTGTTTTAATTCTAATGTAACTTTTATACAAATGAAATCTACATTTTTTTTTTGTGGTTCTTCTCTTTTTCATAAGAAAGCCGCTGGCAATAATTGCCAGCACAAACACTGTTTGTTTTTTGCAGTCCGCTCGTCATTTCTACTTTTGCAGTGCAAGTGTCATTTCCACCACTTTTCTGATGCTTTCTGCATGATATCAGTAACACCTGCATGCATATTGAAGCTTGTAGCTCTCGGTAGTGTCCCCATCTGTTTTTTATGCCTAAAGTTTGTGAGATTAATTTGGTTCAATTTGGAGCAAAAAAAAAAAAGGGGGTTAGAGTTAGTTCTAGCGTAGTTTTGCTTGTTGTTAGCAGAATTTGATGCTATTATGTACTTTGAGAACATCAATTACATGTTGATTTTCTTTTCTTTTTTTTTTTTTTTAAATATTGGTGTACATGGAAGATGTTCCTTGGCTACAATTATTAATATGTAACCGTACATTGTGCTACCTCTGAAGTTGACAACTTTAAGCTCAACCTAGAGCTTCCTGTTCACACACACATAAGGTCCTGTTTACTGAAGCTGATGAAATTTGATTTGGTTTGTAAATATCTGCAATTCAATATTTTGAGGAAAGACTTCTGCTTTTATTGTTGGATTTTATAATTTTTTGAGCATTATCAATTTAAATAAGTTTGGCTACTTCTAGTATTCAATTTTACTATTACAAGCATGTACTTTTCCCATGTAGTGTCATGTTAGTTAACTGACTTGCTTCTTATGTGGGTTTGCTGCAGAGGACAATTTTGTGGCTGGGAAATGACTGCAAACCAGAAGTTCTTCATCATGTTTGGTAGATTTTAGTGTGTTTTTGTCATTCAGAGAGCTCTTCAAACTTGTTCTCTGGAGAGAACCTGCTTCATATGCTATATTGTTAATTTAAACTTGAAATTGTTTGGTGATATGCATGGCATTTTTCATGTGATTGCGTTGCTTGTGACATTTGGGTTTGTTGGGATCCCAATTGTGATGCCTAGTCGCTGATGCTCCTAATGTGCATGGAAGTTTAGCCTTTCATGAAGGGCAGAAGGCACCATCTTGGTGCCATTTCCAAGTCTGATATCATGTTTGTCAGCTGCGAGCTAAGAAATTAGATGTTTGGAAGTTGTTTGGGTCGTCTTCGAGTTTATCCCTTTATCAACCATGGAGGTGGAATAAGCTGTTCCGTCTTCCTTTGGACATCTTCAATTTCTTTTCCCATTCCAGTGTTGGTAACTGTAATTGCTTTTATTATTCTACAGCATTTACTGGGTTCTAGTGTTACTCATTGAATTAATCACAAGCACAGATCTCGATTGCTTAATCAAGAGTCTAGTCTGTGAAGGATCCGTGTCATGTGGGAGGCTTGCTCTTTTGAGAGCATTGTTTCATTTTAGCAGCTATCGCTCATCTCGGGAAATCGCTTGTACAAAGATTTCGGACTTGTTCTTTTTGTCCTTCTATCCTTTGTGTGAATCCTGTAGATGATTTGGGTTTTTAATGTATAGCAGATAATTGGGGATACCAACAGGGGATGCATGACGGCGTGATCGGTGTGAGGACCATGGTCAATTAAACCTTATTATTGTCCTCGAAGATAGACAGGCCCACTTCTGGGAAATTAACACCTAAAATTTATTTGCATGTGGTTTAGCTTTAACGTGAAAGCCCTATTTCATGGAATCCAGAAGCTGTGTTAGTGCATATACAGTCAGAAAAGTGTCCCATTCAAACTTTTTAAAATGTAATTAAAGATGAATTAATATTTTCTTATTTATAAAAAGTTTAAAGCCTCATCAAAGGCTTTGGTTTAGAATATTTACCAACAAATTTATGGATGATACGTAGATAGACATTTATGATTGGATATATGCATGTATGCTTGTACCAGTCAACAGTTTTGGATTATAAGCTACTCGTCATATTATTTAAGATATTCTAAAGTTTTAGGATTTCTAATTCCAAAAAAGTAAAACATGGTTGTATTTTGACCAAAAGATAAATAGATTATATGCAGAAATACGGTAGCATTCATATAGTTATTATCTTAAATATTCTTCAATTCTAAGTCTAATTTTAGGAGGTGTTTGGCTGGAAAAAATGGGGGTTGGAATCGGAATAGGAATGGGTGACTCCCATTCCAACCGTTTGGTTGGGAGGAGTCCCATTCCGATTCCGGGGTGGAATGGGAATGGATCAATCCACCTAAAACTCGTTTACGGGTCTTCTTTATGGATTCAAAATCCATTCCAGGGTTTAAAATAAAATTTCCTAAAATGCCCCTCGATTTCTCTCGGATGGCCCCGATGACTCTCCTATTCATTTTTCCCCGATGGCCATGGACCCTGTAACCCGATAGAAAAAAAAATGATGGAGAAACCCTAGCCATAGGTGGATCTCCCTAGCTCCCCTCTCGTTGCCGTCGCGATCCTCCATCTTTTGTCACGATCCTCCATCTTTTGCCGACGATTGACAGCGCCGACCTCTCCTCTCCTCTTCTCATCATCGGTTGATCTGGTCTCTGATCTCTCTCCGTCTCTCTTTTCAACTTCTGGAGCTCTTCCTCTTGCCGTCGTCGGTGCGTTCTTGTTTCTTCAAGGTTTGATCTCTTCTTCCCTTCTATTGGTTAGTGAAGACTTATTGGTGATAACTGAATCACTGGTGATCTTTCTTCGATCTTTTCTCTTGCCGTATTGGATTTTGGTTTTATTAACTATTTTATGGAATCGAGTCATGTTTGTGTTCTTTTATACGAGAGTCTACATTTATTTGTAAGTAGAGAAACTAGATGTGGAAAAACAAAGGAAGGAGTTCCAATAGGAAATAGTTCTGTATTGAAAAGTGTTGGAGATATTTGATGCAGAGTATCATTTGTTTTGAGAAGAAAACAAGTGGAGATTTTCTTTCTTACCGGGAGTAATCATAGATGTTGGATGAAATCTATTTGTCTTTGATGAATCTATGTTTTTTTTCTGAGGACTTTTATCATTGGAATCTTCATAGTAGAAAAATAAAAATTAAGAATTATTTGTTGTCGTTCCTGATTGACACAGCAGAAGCCATTAGATCCGGCAACAAGGCACATACATACACAAGAAAAATGAAATTTCATAGATAATTTTTTTAAAAAAAAATTAATAGACAATACTGTTTCGAAGAGTTGAAAATATCTGACAGAAACTAACAAATTAGACATAGATTAGAAATGACATGTCGTTGTTGTGGTTCTTCTGAAAAAAAAAAACAAAAATTAAAGTAGTCAGGAACATCTCACGAAAAAACCATTAGCTTTTTAACAAGTGTGGTTTTATTTTTATATTTTAATCTTTGAGTCATGTTAAGATTAGAACTTTACAAATTTCTCTCATGACTGCCATTTTAATACAGAGTTCTAATGTGGGACACTTAAGATCTGCTCTATGTTTGCCCAAGCTGCTGGTATTCTTTCTTAAAGAAAAAGATAAGAATTCTTAATGTCTCAGTTATTTTTCCTTTCGTCCTTAATGAAGCTTACCTTCTCTGTATCAAGGACAGTTTTCAGAAAACTGTGAGATAACAATACTACATGTCAGCTGCTCTAGAGGGACAACCATGCAGAGTTTTCTTTTCTGAGAGATACGGTAATCCTGATTAGATTTCAGCATAATGTCCACCTTCTAACAAGGTAGTCAGGCTTCTGTTGGGTCCTCAACCTTACTAGCGTGTTTTCCCCCTCATCTTCCTATCCCTTGGTTTTTTTGGACATGTTACAAATATTAGCAAAATATTTGTAACCAGGTACTTTTTTATTTTATAATAAAGCTTTTGGCTCTTATTTACTAATTTTGTTTTATTGGTTATCAATATTTTTGCTAAAAGATAATACTATGGATAATTGTGTACACAGGAAATGGCTCGTCGCCCTATGGATTTGAGAAGGAGAAGAATGCGTTACATTAGCATTATGTGTATGATATTTGCGGTAATGTTTGTGGTATATTTGACTTGATATTTCACGGGATTTATCTACATTAGGAGGCATTAGTTGATAGCAAAAAAGAAAGAGAGAAAATTGTTAAGAATTAAAAACCTCGGTAAGCTTATTAATGAGAATGACAGAATATGTGTGAGTCAATTCCGAATGGATAGAAGAATATTTGGTATACTCTGTGAGATGCTTAGAGATATTGGGGGATTAGGAGATTCCCGAAATATGTCCTTACAAGAAATTGTTAGTATGTTTCTTTACACAATAGCCCACCATCAGAAAAATAGGACAATTGAAAATTATTTTGATAGAAGTGGAGAAACAGTGAGTCGACAGTTTTACTTATGTTTTAAAGCCATACTGAAATTACATAGAGTTTTATTCAAAAACCCTGAGCCCATTGCAGCGGACTGCACGGATGATGCATGGAGATGTTTCAAGGTATATGATAATACACCTTATTCTATTTTCTTATTACTTAAATATTTTTGTAAATTTTTTTTTGATGTTTTAGAATTGCTTAGGAGCATTAGACGGTACATTCATTAGATTGATCGTTTCTGTCGAGGACAAACCAAGGTATCGAACAAGAAAAAGTGATATTGCAACTAATGTCTTAGGCGTTTGTTCGTCTGACATGCAATTTATATATGTGCGCTGTCCGGTTGGGAAGGTTCTGCACATGATGCCCGTGTGCTTCGAGATGCTATAAGTAGACCAAATGGTTTAAGAGTGCCTCAAGGTATGTATATATATTGATGAACACAAACATACAAATGAAGCTCATTTTAATTTTCTTGTGTTATAATTACAATATGTAATGCTATTTCATTTTATATGTCAAGGTTGCTATTACCTGGTTGATTCCGGATACACCAACGGAGAGGGATTTCTTGCCCGGTATAGAGGACAACGTTATCATCTCAATGAGTGGAGAAATGGACGACGACCACAGTCTGCAGAAGAATATTTCAATAAGAAACATGCTCAAGCTAGGAATGTGATTGAGAGATATTTTGGATTGCTCAAGGGACGATGGGCAATTCTTAGGAGCCCTTCATTTTTTTCTATACAGACTCAATGTCGCATTATTATGGCTTGCTGTCTCCTTCACAACTTAATAAGAAGGTATATGCATAGAGACCCTATAGAAGAGGAAGAAGAGGAAGAAAATGAAGAGGAAGAGGAAGGAGAGGAAGAACAGAGAGAGGATGAAGTTGAGTACATCACCACTCTTTAGACATCTAACCATTGGACCAATTTCAGAAACATTCTAGCTCAACAAATGTTTAACAATTGGAGATCTACATCTTTTATGAGTTGATTATGTTTTATATTTTTTATTTTTGTTCAAGTATTTTAGTTGAATATCAGAACATTGGATCTAGTATGTTATGGATTTGTTATGGAATTATTTACTTATTATGAATCTGTTTGTTACATGGTTCTACTTGTTTGTGTACTTCATATTTGAATTTTAACAATATTATTGTTATATACTTATAATAAATATTATTTTAAGATAATGGTTATACTTGTTATGATCATTAAAGTCATAATTTATAATTATTATAGGATGGAATCTGATGAATGTAGCCAAGTTAATTGTGGCAGAGGAAAGAACAAGCGTCCATGGAAAAATGATGAGGATGCGGTGTTAGTGGAATGCCTTCAGGAGTTGTTCACTGATCCCATATGGAAAGGAGAGGGTGGTTTTAAGAATGGATATATGAATAAGTTGGAGAAAATGATTGAAGAAAAACTATCTGGTTGTGGTTTGAAGGCTACTTCACATATTGAATCCAGGATAAAATATCTAAAGCAAAAGCATAGTGCTATTATAGAGATATTATCACAAATAGAATGCACATGGAATGATCAAAAAAAGATGATCTCTTGTGATAAAATATGGTACATGGAGTGGTGCAAGGTACATTTTATAAATATTATTTTTGTAACTCAAATAATATTTTGTTTGTTGTTCATCTCTTAATATATATGATTTTCTAATGACAGGTGCATGAGTCTGCCAAAGGTTTGTGGGAAGTAGCTTTTCCTTATCTAGATGTACTTGAAGAGATCTATGGAAAGGATAGGGCGACAGAAAATGGTGCTGCAATATTTGTAGAGGCTATTGAAAATATAGAGAGAGAGGAGGCGGCTATTTTGAGTGGTAAAGATCTAATAGACCTTAGCATGGATGAGGACGATGGAGGCCACTTGGTTACACAGCCTCCTTCGATAGAGAGGACATCTGGTAGCAGCTCGAGAAAGGCAAAGAAGCAGAAAGTTGTCCAACAGAAGGAGGCAAGGATGGCGAGAGAATCCGATCCTATGAAGGAGACTTTAGAGGCCATGTTTATGATCCTTGAGACATTTATGTCGCACATGGATATGCATTTTGGTAATATAGCTGAAGCAATGGCACGTGAGCAAGAGATAGCTGAGAAGAATGTGGCGAGAGTAGTGGAGGAGCTACTTACATTGGAGGCATTGACTAGTGGTGAAGTGATAAAGGCGGCTGATATTCTCACAGCAGAGCCTAGCAAGAGTGCAGTGTTCTTCTCTCTTCCGCCACAGTTGAAGAGGCAGTACGTGCTTACCCTTCTTGACTTAGGCATTGGTGTATCAGGTTTTAGACACTAGTATTTCATGTGATGCTATTGTTGGAGTGCTTGACTTTTTGTTATAAAAATGTGAGAATCTTTTGCTTAGATTTTCATGATCATGATGATGTTGGATCAATGAATTGGATCATGTTTTTTTTTTTTTTGGACTCTGAGATTTGATTAAATTTGGAGGTTGTTAGCATATCTACTCTTATATTTGGCTACGATATATATCATTTACAGGATTTTATAATTTATTTGGATCTTAATAATTTTGATATGACAAATAATGTGCGGTTTAGGTCTTGAAATGGTACAAAATTATGGTATCATTTGCTTTCACATCTTCGGACTCCAAAATACATATTTCAATGAGGTAAGGGCTAAATTTATTTTGAGTAGATCAATTTAGAATTATTTTTAACTTCAGTAGTCTAATATGATGTTGATAAATAAATATAGAAAATAGACTTGTTTACCTTCCTATTCTTGTTGCTTGATTACACTGATGGAACAAGATTGGGCAAACCAATCCTTTTCTGAAAATATTTATTATTGATGGCTAGCATTCATTTGATGCTACTTCTAAATCTATGTAGGTTAGACAAACAAATATGCTCCTGTAGGTGTTATGATCTGTATATTGGCAGCATCCTATCAAGTTAGCTGTTTCAGAAAAAAATATTCACATATCCCACAGACAGCAAATCAAGCTGCTGTTATATTGCTAAATATGCTTTGCAGGAGAATATGTCTTGGCAATTCAATGAAATTGATGCTACTCTCTCTACAATTTTGCATGCTGACTTACAAGGAACTTACAGGGTTGCTGGATGTATAGTATATTAGTCTGACAGTTGGTTTGGATGCTGTTGAGAATTTCATTCTCTTGTCTGTATATTGTTCTCTTTATGAATATATAGTCAGGTTACCCTGTTACTCAAAAAAAAAAAGATAACGTATATTTTTCCCTAATAGTTAGATATTCATGATGCATGATTATTGATAGAATTTATCAGACTTTTTTTTTTGCAGACCTAACCTCGAGAAAAGTTAAGATCTGAAAAATTTTACAGCGACAATTATCTGCCATGAGTTTGAGAGATTTGCCAAACGATGTGTGAAATGCATTTTGCAATCTTGATTTATGTAAAACTTCAGATAGTTGGA